>NW_026525152.1:87500-175000 GCF_943734705.1 Anopheles coustani | reverse complement strand
AACATCATGGTGCACGTCTCGTGACGGGTGTCACGGCGTAGTTAAATGTATGCGATACATTTCTCAAATATAAGCGCTCAGTCATCTGTACATCATGGTAGGTTCCCACGACGTGCAATATGCGTTCAACTTATCAATGTTCATGTGTCCTGCAGTTCACATTATGACGCGCAGTTAGCTGCGGTCTTCATCGATCCATGAGCCGAGTGATCCACTGCCGAGGGTGACTAACTTGCGTAAGCCGCCGCTGTGCGCGTATACCCGTTCCCCGTAGGGAGGAGCAAGCCGCCGCTTAGAGACGAAGCATAAAGTGTCCTCATTCCACATAGGGCAAGCTGGATTAATCCATTTTACCCAGGACGGCCGAAGCGGCGTGGACCAGGGGAGAACTGAACCTTATACTTCACACCACAGTAAGTCTACGTGTCCTCTTCCACATAGGGCAAGCTAGAACTAACTATCTTACCCAGGACTGCCGAAGCAGCGTGGACCAGGGGAGGAACACACTTTTCATGGAAACGTAAGGCATCCATGACTGCCATAACGTAAGCCGCCGCTGTGCGCGTATACCCGTTCCCCGTAGGGAGGAGCAAGCCGCCGCTTAGAGACGAAGCATAAAGTGTCCTCATTCCACATAGGGCAAGCTGGATGAATCCATTTTACCCAGGACGGCCGAAGCGGCGTGGACCAGGGGAGAACTGAACTTTATACTTCACACCACAGTAAGTCTACGTGTCCTCTTCCACATAGGGCAAGCTAGAACTAACTATCTTACCCAGGACTGCCGAAGCAGCGTGGACCAGGGGAGGAACACACTTTTCATAGAAACGTAAGGCATCCATGACTGCCATAGTGCGTAAGCCGCCGCTGTGCGCGTAAACCCGTTCCCCGTAGGGAGGAGTCAAGCCGCCGCTTAGAGACGAAGTATGAAGTGTCCTCTTCCACATAGGGCAAGCTAGAATGAACTATCTTACCCAGGACCGCCGAAGCAGCGTGGACCAGGGGAGAACTGAACTTTATACTTCACACCACAGTATTGAGTAATGTGCCCTCTTCCACATAGGGCAAGCTGGAATGTTCCATTTTACCCAGGACGGCCGAAGCGGCGTGGACCAGTGGAGGACTACACAATCATGAGGTTTGATATCGACTTGTGTGTTTCAATAGGGTACCGATGGTATGTTTTGAACCGATTTGATTTAGCCATTCTGAAGTCATCACTTGGTTGAAGCGCTGAACTAGGGAGGGGCATCGTTTACATATATATTGGTTTTCGCATGCTCTACTAGGTTAATGTCATAGGGTTGGCTATCGAGCATGCCCAAGTGATGACTTGATTGTGTGCTTGCTTGAATTCTTCACATTTCATACCATCGGTTAGTTGTCGAATCATTCCTCGATCATAACCTTCGTTCTTGGTTCATGTATGCTCTCTTCCACATAGGGCAAGCTAGAATTAACTATCTTACCCAGGACCGCCGAAGCAGCGTGGACCAGGGGAGAACTATACTTTGTCTTGTATGCCCTCTTCCACATAGGGCAAGCTAGAACTAACTATCTTACCCAGGACCGCCGAAGCAGCGTGGACCAGTGGAGGACTATACTTTGTTCATTACACCACAGTATTAAGTATGGTGTCCTCTTCCACATAGGGCAAGCTAGAACTAACTATCTTACCCAGGACCGCCGAAGCAGTGTGGACCAGGGGAGGACTACACAATCATGAGGTTTGATATCGACTTGTGTGTTTCAATAGGGTACCGATGGTATGTTTTGAACCGATTTGATTTAGCCATTCTGAAGTCATCACTTGGTTGAAGCGCTGAACTAGGGAGGGGCATCGTTTACATATATATTGGTTTTCGCATGCTCTACTAGGTTAATGTCATGAGGTTGGCTATCGAGCATGCCCAAGTGATGACTTGATTGTGTGCTTGCTTGAATTCTTCACATTTCATACCATCGGTTAGTTGTCGAATCATTCCTCGATCATAACCTTCGTTCTTGGTTCATGTATGCTCTCTTCCACATAGGGCAAGCTAGAATTAACTATCTTACCCAGGACCGCCGAAGCAGCGTGGACCAGGGGAGAACTATACTTTGTCTTGTATGCCCTCTTCCACATAGGGCAAGCTAGAACTAACTATCTTACCCAGGACCGCCGAAGCAGCGTGGACCAGTGGAGGACTATACTTTGTTCATTACACCACAGTATTAAGTATGGTGTCCTCTTCCACATAGGGCAAGCTAGAACTAACTATCTTACCCAGGACCGCCGAAGCAGTGTGGACCAGGGGAGGACTATACTTTATACTTCACACACTAGCCATACTGAAGTCATCACTTGGTTGAAGCGCTGAACTACGGCGGGGTAATCGTTTACAGGTTATAATCATATAGCTGCATGCTCATTAGTAGATAATGGAATATTGTATGGCAATATGAGCATGCCCAAGTGATGACTTTGTTTCAAGCTCAACAGGTAGGGTATTGAGTCCTCTTCCACATAGGGCAAGCTAGAATGAACTATCTTACCCAGGACCGCCGGAGCAGCGTGGACCAGTGGAGGACTCTATACTTTATACTTCACACCACAGTATTGAGTACGACTTGCATAAAGCCCCTAATGAGAACCACGAGGGCTCTCTCAATGTAGAACCACAAGGGCTCTAGTACCGATTCTCTCGGTACGGCTTGGTCCGTGTTCCTTTATGCTTGTACTCTTAGAAAGTCTCAACCCGGAGGTCTTGACTTTGATTGTCATAGTTGGACTACGACGGGGCATCCGACCATTGCTGATCGAACACCCCTGATTCACCATCTTTCGGGTAGGCGGTACGCGTACCTCCGGACGCGGAAGTCTCAACCCGGAGGTCTTGACTTTGATTGTCATAGTTGGACTACGACGGGGTATCCGACTCATCGAATACCCCAGAAGCACACCATCTTTCGGGTAGGCGGTACGCGTACCTCCGGACGCGGAAGTCTCAACCCGGAGGTCTTGACTTTGATTGTCATAGTTGGACTACGACGGGGTATCCGACTCATCGAATACCCCAGAAGCACACCATCTTTCGGGTAGGCGGTACGCGTACCTCCGGACGCGGAAAGTCTCAACCCGGAGGTCTTGACTTTGGTTGTCATAGTTGGACTATGACGGGGCATCCGACCATTGCTGATCGAACACCCCTGTTACACCATCTTTCGGATAGGCGGTGCGCGACACCACCGACGCGGAAAGTCTCAACCCGGAGGTCTTGACTTTGTATTGTTGGATAGTCCTCTTCCACTATAGGGCAAGCTGGAAATATTCCATTTTACCCAGGACTGCCGAGGCAGCGTGGACCAGGGGAGAACTTCACGGAATCTTCAGGCATCCATGATTGCCATAGTGCGTAAGCCGCCGCTGTGTGCGTCAACTCGTTCCCCGTGAGGAGGAGTCTAGCCGCCGCTAAAAGACGAAGCATTAAGTGTCCTCATTCCACTATAGGGCAAGCTAGAATTAACTATCTTACCCAGGACCGCCGAAGCAGCGTGGACCAGGCGAGGACTATACTTTATACTTCACACCACAGTATTGAGTACGACTTGCATAAAGCCCCTAATGAGAACCACGAGGGCTCTCTCAATGTAGAACCACGAGGGCTCTAGTACCGATTCTCTCGGTACGGCTTGGTCCGTGTTCCTTTATGCTTGTACTCGCGGAAAGTCTCAACCCGGAGGTCTTGACTTTGATTGTCATAGTTGGACTACGACGGGGCATCCGACCATTGCTGACCGAACACCCCTGATTCATCATCTTTCGGATAGGAGGTGCGCCCACCTCCGACGCGGAAGTCTCAACCCGGAGGTTCGGACTTAGAGTTTTTCCCATTTAAAAGTTTTTCTCTTAGCCATACTGAAGTCATCACTTGGTGAACGATTGAACTAGGGCGGGTTAATCGTTTATAGGTATCATGTGGTTTGCATGCTCTCTTAGGTTAAGGTCATGTGGTTGGCTATCGAGCATGCCCAAGTGATGACTTTGTTTCACGCTTGCTTGATTTCTTCATGATTCCCTGTTATATAGTGTAATCATTCGAGAACAGGGAATCTTTGGTTTTGCTCAACAGGTATTGGATGTCAACTTGGTATCTAGATCGCATTAAGTCTCAACCCTTAGGTTCGGACTTGTATAGTGACATCTTGTTACGGTCTTGAGTCTCAACCCGCAGGTTCGGACTACTTAGTGTTTGATCGAATATAATATGGCAACTTGTGCCTAAGTCTCAACCCGCAGGTTCGGACTTCTGTTTATTTGGCCAATGTATGTATAAGGCAACTTGTGCCTAAGTCTCAACCCGCAGGTTCGGACTTGTGTATTTGTTCGAAGTCATGTATAAGGCAACGTGTGCCTAAGTCTCAACCCGCAGGTTCGGACTTGTTAGTGTTTCGTCAACTTTCATATGGCAACTTGTGCCTAAGTCTCAACCCGCAGGTTCGGACTTGTGTATTTGTTCGAAGTCATGTATAAGGCAACTTGTGCCTAAGTCTCAACCCGCAGGTTCGGACTTGTTAGTGTTTCGTCAACTTTCATATGGCAACTTGTGCCTGAGTCTCAACCCGCAGGTTCGGACTTCTATAGTGTTTCGTCAATTATCATATGGCAACTTGTGCCGAAGTCTCAACCCGCAGGTTCGGACTTCTGGAAGGATCACTTGGCCACTAATGATCCTTCCGCAGGTTCACCTACGGAAACCTTGTTACGACTTTTACTTCCTCTAAATCATCAAGTTCGGTCAACTTCGATAAAGCAGACGCGGTTCACGAGGATCCAGCGAACGATCATCTCCAAAGACCTCACTAAATAATCCATCGGTAGTAGCGACGGGCGGTGTGTACAAAGGGCAGGGACGTATTCAACGCTGGCTGATGACCAGCACTTACTAGAAGTTCCGAGTTCATATGGACCATTGCAATCCATAATCCCTACTAAGTGAGTATTTGAGTGATTTCCCGTTCCTCTCGGAATAGGAGACACGCTGCTACCCACATTGTAGCACGCGTGTAGCCCAGAACATCTAAGGGCATCACGGACCTGTTATCGCTCGATCTCATTTTGCTAAACACAAATTGTCCTGCTAAGCAGCGTACCGTAAGTGCACTTGCGCACACGAACAGCGAAGGTGTCAGGTCATACTCCACCGAAAGGTCCTAACCCGTTCCAATCGGCATCGACGCATTAACGCTGACTGCGTTCTAGTTAGCATATGTGAGTCACGTTCGTTATCGGAATTAACCAGACAAATCAATCCACGAACTAAGAACGGCCATGCACCACTACCCTTAAATTTGAGAAAGAGCTATTAATCTGTCTCACCTCCATAAGTTCGGACCTGGTAAGTTTTCCCGTGTTGAGTCAAATTGAACCGCAAGCTCCATTTCATTGTGGTGCCCTTCCGTCAATTCCTTTAAGTTTCAACTTTGCAACCATACTTCCCCCGGAACCTGACTTTGGTTTCCCGGAAGCTACTGAGAGCACCTGGTTGTAGCGTCTCCCAATTGCTAGTTGGCATCGTTTACGGTTAGAACTAGGGCGGTATCTAATCGCCTTCGATCCTCTAACTTTCGTTCTTGATTAAAGAAAGCATCCTTGACAAATGCCTTCGCTTTAGTTAGTCTTACGACGGTCTACGAATTTCACCTCTCGCGCCGTAATACTAGTGTCCCCAACTACTTCTGTTAATCATTACCTCCGGTCTGAGTACAAACCAATGAAAGATTAGACCAAGGTCGTATTCCATTATTCCATGCAAGATTATTCTAGGGCGTTTGGGCACCCTGCTTTAAGCACTCTAATTTGTTCAAGGTAAACGTGAGCGGTCGAGCTCTATGTTACACTTGCACCCGTTGAAGGGCACACCATGACACAGACTTGGTGCCCTACCACACCATTGAGTCGCAACCAGATTCCGACTTGGCCCACCGACCACGGGTTGACCGGGTCGGCGGAGCCGGACTGTGTTGGACAAGTATCAACTTCGAACGTTTTAACCGCAACAATTTTAATATACGCTAGTGGAGCTGGAATTACCGCGGCTGCTGGCACCAGACTTGCCCTCCACTTGATCCTCGTAGAAGGATTTATGCTCTACTCATTCCAATTATGAAACATCATTAAAGAGTTTCATATTGTTATTTCTCGTCACTACCTCCCCGTCCCGGGATTGGGTAATTTACGCGCCTGCTGCCTTCCTTGGATGTGGTAGCCATTTCTCAGGCTCCCTCTCCGGAATCGAACCCTGATTCCCCGTTACCCGTTGCAACCATGGTAGTCCTCTATACTACCATCCATAGTTGATAGGGCAGATATTTGCGAGATCTGTCGTCGGTGCGAGACCATACGATCAGCATCATTATCCAGACTTCAACTCAATGACACGGAGAACCCGCGATTGGTTTGACTAATAAGTGCACCAGTTCCCGCGAGGGTCCTGGCATGTTGCATGTATTAGCTCTAGATTTTCCACAGTTATCCAAGTAACTAGGTTGATGATCTCGTAAATTATAGCTGTTATACTGAGCCTTATGCGGTTTCACATTAAATCTGTTTGTACTTAGACATGCATGGCTTAACCTTTGAGACGAGCGTATATTACTGGTAGGATCAACCAGAATTCCGACTTTGCGTTCGAATGTTCATTGTCCCATTGCACCCGGAGGAGCAAACACCACGTTCTATATGTTGTCAAGTCCGGTAGCACACGGGAGGCGAGCCCCCGTGCGAACCTCATTGCCCTCGTATCACACACACACCCGATGCACCGGACAGGCACTTGAGCGGCATTCGACTCCGCTAAGCGCTCGTGCGCCCGATTGTGCATGCGCTGACGGGGCCTTCATACCCCTACCACAGCGACCTTATGCCAAACTTCCATGAATACTTAGGTGAGCTGACAAGGGCCTTCATTTCCCTACCATCAACTAAAGGACACGCTAGGCGCGTCCGATCATTGCAACTGCGGGGCTTTCATACCCCAATCACCACAGTACGCAATTCACCAGAGTTTAATCACAACCCCCCCGGACATGGCACACTATTAACTTGCAACAAAACTTAGTGTGTGCCGGGCACATCGGTTCCACAAAATCATTCCCGATGTACCCCAATTGGGGTTGTGAACGCATCCATGGTCCTCTGACACACCCAACCAAGCGTGGATACTACATACCTCAAACACCCAGTACACTAACAGACAAATCAACATATGGTTGCTTTCCCCCAGACATTTGCCAATCACTTGGCACCCGGACGGGAACTCGCTCCTGATTGCGCCATTGCCACCCATTTGCCAAGAGCGAGTTCTGTATGTAGATTTCATTTGGAAAGACAACCGTGTACTGGATATTCTATCCGACGATTACAGATGACGAGTACGAGACTCGACTACACTCACGGATAATACATTTTGGGTCGAGATTGCTTTCGGGGTTTTCGATTGGTCTTGCGCTTGTAAACGTATAACTTTGACTTGTGGTAACCTCGGTATGTTAGTCGATCACGTGGTTGTGAACTGGGTACGGGTGGGCAATCTGTTCACTTGCACTCTGGGTAGGAATATGGTGAGCGCTATAGGTTAAAGATCATGGTATGGTTCCATCGTGATGACTTTCGCTAGATAGTAGGATGTTTGGATAGTTATAACGTTTTTGGCCATTTGTTCATAGTGTTCGGTTCATTGAGGAATTCGATTGGTCTTTGCTTCACACACGTGGTCGATCACTTGGATGTGAACTAGGGTGAGAATAAGGTGTTCACTAGTGCTCTTAGGTTTTGGATCAGTACTGAGCACTTGATTGGTTTCGCATAATATGTATCCATAGTGATGACTCTTTCCAGCTTAAGATTTCGTTACCAGTTTCGAATCCTCCCCACGTTCGCTTTTACTTGGTTAGGTTTTCGAGTGTAGATTTGAAAGCAATCTCATGTATGTATCCCATCTGATATAAGCCACTGACAGTTCATGTCACCTCGTTCAACTCTCGCTGGGTCACAGAAGTATGTTACTGCGCCCATTATCCCTACTCGGATAGGTTCGGTTCGTTCGTTTTATACTACGGTGAGTAAACTCAATTTGTGCATCGCATAGCCATGGAAAGCAAGCTTTCGCGGGCCTCTTCGACTGTTTTGATACGAGCTGTGCCCGTGATGCTTGTCATCCCAGGATACTAGACCCCTTTGGACGACCGCATGACCATCAGAAAGTAAATTCCACGTTCGATTTGGGGTGTGAACCCCGAACATAAAGTCTTTGTGTAGAACCACGAGGGCTCTATAGTACCGATTCTCTCGGTACGCTTGGTCCGTGTTCCTTTATGTTCGTACTCTTGTGAATAAGATTCACGTTCGTTTTGGGATATTTGCTACTGTCACCGTTTGAGTACTATGGGGCTTGAACCCCTAACATAAAGTCTTTGTGTAGAACCACGAGGGTTCTATAGTACCGATTCTCTCGGTACGCTTGGTCCGTGTTCCTTTATGTTCGTACTCTTGTGTGTATAATATTCATGTTCGGTTTGGGATATTTGCTACTTTCACCAGGGTCCCGTTCTTCATACAAGTCTGCCTTGCTAATGTGGTAACTTTATAGTGTAGTTCTGACATCCCAATTTTGGGACTTAGCCGATTTTTCATGTATTTCCATATGACCCATAGGGTCCCTTTCTTCATACAAGCTTGCCTAGGGCGATCGGTCAAAACTTGTCTTACTATTCGATTGGTCTTCGCACTTTCACCCTAGGCAGTTCGCCTAGGTCTGTCTTCTTGAGGAGGCCAAAACCCGAAATAAGGAGGCCATCTCGGACTTAGTCGATTTTTCATAAATTCATAGAAATTCATATGTAAGGATGCTGCGAGATGAATGGGATGCTGCATGGAGATGAATCTTGATCTCCTACATCTCTCATCTCAATACAGCATCCCTACTTAAAGGCATCTCGGACTAAGTCGATTTTTCATAAATTCTAAGAAAATCATATGTTAGGATGCTGGGAGATGAATTGGATGCTGTATGGAGATGAATCTTGATCTCCTACATCTCCCATCTCAATACAGCATCCCTACTTAAAGGCATCTGGGACTTAGTCGATTTTTCATAAATTCTAAGAAAAACATATGTAAGGATGCTGCGAGATGAATGGGATGCTGCATGGAGATGAATCTTGATCTTCTACATCTCCCATCTTAATACAGCATCCCTACCTAAAGGCATCTCGGACTTAGTCGATTTTTCATAAATTCTAAGAAATTCATATGTTAGGATGCTGCGAGATGAATGGGATGCTGCATGAAGATGAATCTTGATCTTCTTCATCTCCCATCTCAATACAGCATCCCTACTTAAAGGCATCTCGGACTTAGTCGATTTTTCATATATTCTAAGAAAAACATATGTTAGGATGCTGCGAGATGAATGGGATGCTGCATGGAGATGAATCTTGATCTTCTTCATCTTTCATCTTAAAACAGCATCCCTTCTTAAAGGCATCTCGGACTTAGTCGATTTTTAATAAATTCTAAGAAAATCATATGTTAGGATGCTGCGAGATGAATGGGATGCTGCATGGAGATGAATCTTGATCTTCTTCATCTCCCATCTTAATACAGCATCCCTACTAAAAGGCATCTCGGACTTAGTCGATTTTTCATAAATTCATAGAAATTCATATGTTAGGATGCTGCGAGATGAATGGGATGCTGCATGGAGATGAATCTTGATCTCCTACATCTCCCATCTCAATACAGCATCCCTACTTAAAGGCATCTCTGACTTAGTCGATTTTTCATAAATTCTAAGAAAAACATATGTTAGGATGCTGCGAGATGAATGGGATGCTGCATGCAGATGAATCTTTATCTTCTTCATCTCCCATCTTAATACAGCATCCCTACTTAAAGGCATCTCGGACTTAGTCGATTTTTCATAAATTCTAAGAAAAACATATGTTAGGATGCTGCGCGATGAATGAGATGCTGCCTGGAGATGAATCTTGATCTTATTTATCTCCCATCCTAAACCAGCATCCCTACTTAAAGGCATCTCGGACTTAGTCGAATTTTCATAAATTCTTTCGAAAAACATATGTTAGGATGCTGCGAGATGAATGGGATGCTGCATGGAGATGAATCTTGATCTTCTTCATCTCCCATCTTAATACAGCATCCCTACTTAAATGCATCTCGGACTTAGTCGATTTTTCATAAATTCTAAGAAAAACATATGTTAGGATGCTGCGCGATGAATGAGATGCTGCCTGGAGATGAATCTTGATCTTATTTATCTCCCATCCTAAACCAGCATCCCTACTTATAGGCATCTCGGACTTAGTCGATTTTTCATAAATTCTAAGAAAAACATATGTTAGGATGCTGCGAGATGAATGGGATGCTGCATGGAGATGAATCTTGATCTTCTTCATCTCCCATCTTAATACAGCATCCCTACTTAAATGCATCTCGGACTTAATCGATTTTTCATAAATTCTAAGAAATTCATATGTTAGGATGCTGGGAGATAAATGGGATGCTGCATGGAGATGAATCTTGATCTTCTTCATCTCCCATCTTAATACAGCATCCCTACTTAAAGGCATCTCGGACTTAGTCGATTTTTCATAAATTCTTAGAAATTCATATGTTAGGATGCTGCGAGATGAATGGGATGCTGCATGGAGATGAATCTTGATCTTCTTCATCTCCCATCTTAATACAGCATCCCTACTTGATGGCATCTCGGACTTAGTCGATTTTTCATAAATTCTAAGAAAAACATATGTTAGGATGCTGCGAGATGAATGGGATGCTGCATGGAGATGAATCTTGATCTTCTACATCTTCCATCTTAATACAGCATCCCTTCTTAAAGGCATCTCGGACTTAGTCGATTTATCATAAATTCTAATAAAAACATATGTTAGGATGCTTAGAGATGAATGGGATGCTGCATGGAGATGAATCTTGATCTCCTTCATCTCTCATCTCAATACAGCATCCCTACTTAAAGCCATCTCGGACTTAGTCGATTTTTCATAAATTCTAAGAAATTCATATGTTAGGATGCTGCGAGATGAATGGGATGCTGCATGGAGATGAATCTTGATCTTCTTCATCTCCCATCTTAATACAGCATCCCTACTTAAAGGCATCTCGGACTTAGTCGATTTTTCATAAATTCTAAGTAAAACATATGTTAGGATGCTGCGAGATGAATGGGATGCTGCATGGAGATGAATCTTGATCTTCTTCATCTCCCATCTTAATACAGCATCCCTACTTAAAGGCATCTCGGACTTAGTCGATTTTTCATAAATTCTAAGAAATTCATATGTTAGGATGCTGCGAGATGTATGGGATGCTGCATGGAGATGATTCTTGATCTTCTTCATCTCCCATCTCAATACAGCATCCCTCTTTAAAGGCATCTCGGCCTTAGTCGATTTTTCATAAATTCTTAGAAAAACATATGTTAGGATGCAGCGAGATGAATGGGATGCTGCATAGAGATGAATCTTGATCTTCTACATCTCCCATCTTAATACAGCATCCCTACTGAAATGCATCTCGGACTTAGTCGATTTTTCATAAATTCTTAGAAAAACATATGTTAGGATGCAGCGAGATGAATGGGATGCTGCATAGAGATGAATCTTGATCTTCTACATCTCCTATCGTAATACAGCATCCCTACTTAAAGGCATCTCGGACTTAGTCGATTTTTCATAAATTCTAAGAAAAACATTTGTTAGGATGCTGCGAGATGAATGGGATGCTGCATGGAGATGAATCTTGATCTTCTTCATCTCCCATCTCAATACAGCATCCCTACTTTAAGGCATCTCGGACTTAGTCGATTTTTCATAAATTCTAAGAAAAACATATGTTAGGATGCAGCGAGATGAATGGGATGCTGCATAGAGATGAATCTTGATCTTCTACATCTCCCATCTTAATACAGCATCCCTACTGAAAGGCATATCGGACTTAGTCGATTTTTCATAAATTCTTAGAAAAACATATGTTAGGATGCTGCGAGATAAATGGGATGCTGCATGGAGATGAATCTTGATCTTCTTCATCTCCCATCTTAGTACAGCATCCCTACTTAAAGGCATCTCGGACTTAGTCGATTTTTCATAGATTCTTAGAAAAACATATGGTAGGATGCTGCGAGATGAATGGGATGCTGCATGGAGATGAATCTTGATCTTCTTCATCTCCCGTCTTAATACAGCATAACTACTTAAAGGCACCTCGGACTTAGTCGATTTTTCATAAATTCTAAGTAAAACATATGTTAGGATGCTGCGAGATGAATGGGATGCTGCATGGAGATGAATCTTGATCTTCTTCATCTCCCATCATAATACAGCATCCCTACTTAAAGGCATCTCGGCCTTAGTCGATTTTTCATAAATTCTAAGAAAAACATATGTTAGGATGCTGAGAGATGAATGTGATGCTGCATGGAGATAAATCTTGATCTTTTACATCTCCTATCTTAATACAGCATCCCTACTTAAAGGCATCTCGGACTTAGTCGATTTTTCATAGATTCTTAGAAAAACATATGGTAGGATGCTGCGAGATGAATGGGATGCTGCATGGAGATGAATCTTGATCTTCTTCATCTCCCATCATAATACAGCATCCCTACTGAAAGGCATCTCGGACTTAGTCGATTTTTCATAAATTCTTAGAAAAACATATGTTAGGATGCTGCGAGATAAATGGGATGCTGCATGGAGATGAATCTTGATCTTCTTCATCTCCCATCTTAATACAGCATCCCTACTTAAAGGCATCTCGGACTTAGTCGATTTTTCATAGATTCTTAGAAAAACATATGTTAGGATGCTGGGAGATGAATGGGATGCTGCATGGAGATAAATCTTGATCTTTTTCATCTCCCATCTTAACACAGCATCCCTACTTAAAGGCATCTCGGACTTAGTCGATTTTCCATAAATTCTTAGAAAAACATATGTTAGGATGCTGGGAGATGAATGGGATGCTGCATGGAGATGAATCTTGATCTTCTTCATCTCCCATCTTAATACAGCATCCATGCTTAAAGGCATCTCGGACTTAGTCGATTTTTCATAAATTCTAAGAAATTCATATGTTAGGATGCTGCGAGATGAATGGGATGCTGCATGGAGATGAATCTTGATCTTCTTCATCTCCCATCTTAATACAGCATCCCTACTTAAAGGCATCTCGGACTTAGTCGATTTTTCATACATTCTAAGAAATTCATATGTTAGGATGCTGGGAGATGAATGGGATGCTGCATGGAGATGAATCTTGATCTTCTTCATCTCCCATCTTAATACAGCATCCCTACTTAAAGGCATCTCGGACTTAGTCGATTTTTCATAAATTCTAAGAAATTCATATGTTAGGATGCTGCGAGATGAATGGGATGCTGCATGGAGATGAATCTTGATCTTCTTCATCTCCCATCTCGATACAGCATCCCTACTTAAAGGCATCTCGGACTTAGTCGATTTTTCATAAATTCATAGAAAAACATATGTTAGGATGCTGCGAGATGAATGAGATGCTGCATGGAGATGAATCTTGATCTTCTTCATCTCTCATCTCAATACAGCATCCCTACTTAAAGGCATCTCGGACTTAGTCGATTTTTCATAAATTCATAGAAATTCATATGTTAGGATGCTGGGAGATGAATGGGATGCTGCATGGAGATGAATCTTGATCTTCTTCATCTCCCATCCTAATACAGCATCCCTACTTAAAGGCATCTCGGACTTAGTCGATTTTTCATAAATTCTAAGAAAAACATATGTTAGGATGCTGGGAGATGAATTGGATGCTGCATGGAGATGAATCTTGATCATCTTCATCTCCCATCTTAATACAGCATCCCTACGTAAAGGCATCTCGGACTTAGTCGATTTATCATAATTTCTTAGAAAAACACATGTTAGGATGCTGCGAGATGAATGGGATGCTGCATGGAGATGAATCTCGATCTTCTTCATCTCCCATCTTAATACAGCATCCCTACTTAAAGGCATCTCGGACTTAGACGATTTTTCATAAATTCTAAGAAAAACATATGTTAGGATGCTGCGAGATGAATTGGATCCTGCATGGAGATGAATCTTGATCTTCTTCATCTCCCATCTTAATACAGCTTCCCTACTTAAAGGCATCTCGGACTTAGTCGATTTTGCATAAATTCTAAGAAAAACATATGTTAGGATGCTGCGAGATGAATGGGATGCTGCATGGAGATGAATCTTGATCTTCTTCATCTTCCATCTTAATACAGCATTCCTACTTCAAGGCATCTCGGACTTAGTCGGTTTTTCATAAATTCTTAGAAAAACATATGTAAGGAGGCTGCGAGATGCATGGGATGGTGCATGGAGATGAATCTTGATCTTATGCATCTCCCATCTTAATAGAGCGTCCCTACTTAAATGCATCTCGGATTTAGTTGATTTTTCATAAAATCTAAGAAAAACATATGTTAGGATGCTGCGAGATGAATGGGATGCTGCATGGAGATGAATCTTGATCTCCTACATCTCCCATCTCGATACAGCATCCCTACTTTAAGGCATCTCGGACTTAGTCGATTTTTCATAAATTCTAAGAAATTCATATGTTAGGATGCTGCGAGATGAATGGGATGCTGCATGGAGATGAATCTTGATCTCCTACATCTCTCATCTCAATACAGCATCCCTACTTAAAGCCATCTCGGACTTAGTCGATTTTTCATAAATTCTAAGAAAAACATATGTTAGGATGCTGCGAGATGAATGGGATGCTGCATGGAGATGAATCTTGATCTTCTTCATCTCCCATCTTAATACAGCATCCCTACTTAAAGGCATCTCGGACTTAGTCGATTTTTCATAAATTCTAAGAAATTCATATGTAAGGATGCTGGGAGATGAATGGGATGCTGCATGGAGATGAATCTTGATCTTCTTCATCTCCCATCTTAATACAGCATCCCTACTTAAAGGCATCTCGGACTTAGTCGATTTTTCATAAATTCATAGAAATTCATATGTTAGGATGCTGCGAGATGAATGGGATGCTGCATGGAGATGTATCTTGATCTCCTACATCTCCCATCTCAACACAGCATCCCTACTTAAAGGCATCTCGGACTTAGTCGATTTTTCATGAATTCATAGAAATTCATATGTTAGGATGCTGCGAGATGAATGATATGCTGCATGGAGATGAATCTTGATCTTCTTCATCTCCCATCTTAATACAGCATCCCTACTTAGAGGCATCTCGGACTTAGTCGGTTTTACATAAATTCTAAGAAATTCATATGTTAGGATGCTGGGAGATGAATGGGATGCTGATGAATCGATTTTTCATAAATTCTAAGAAATTCATATGTTAGGATGCTGGGAGATGAATGGGATGCTGCATGGAGATGAATCTTGATCTTCTTCATCTCCTATCTTAATACAGCATCCCTACTTAAAGGCATCTCGAACTTAGTCGATTTTTAATAAATTATAAGTAAAACATATGTTAGGATGCTGAGAGATGAATGGGATGCTGCATGGAGATGAATCTTGATCTCCTACATCTCTCATCTCAATACAGCATCACTACTTAAAGCCATCTCGGACTTAGTCGATTTTTCATAAATTCATAGAAATTCATATGTTAGGATGCTGCGAGATGAATGGGATGCTGCATGGAGATGAATCTTGATCTCCTACATCTCTCATCTCAATACAGCATCCCTACTTAAAGGCATCTCGGACTTAGTCGATTTTTCATAAATTCTAAGAAAACATATGTTAGGATGCTGCGAGATGAATAAGATGCTGCATGGAGATGAATCTTGATCTCCTACATCTCCCATCTCAATACAGCATCCCTACTTAAAGGCATCTCGGACTTAGTCGATTTTTCATAAATTCATAGAAATTCATATGTTAGGATGCTGCGAGATGAATGGGATGCTGCATGGAGATGAATCTTGATCTTCTTCATCTTCCATCTTAATACAGCATCCCTACTTAAAGGCATCTCGGACTTAGTCGATTTTTCATAAATTCTAAGAAAAACATATGTTAGGATGCTGCGAGATGAATAAGATGCTGCATGGAGATGAATCTTGATCTCCTACATCTCCCATCTCAATACAGCATCCCTACTTAAAGTCATCTCGGACTTAGTCGATTTTTCATAAATTCATAGAAATTCATATGTTAGGATGCTGCGAGATAAATGGGATGCTGCATGGAGATGAATCTTGATCTCCTTCATCTCCCATCTCAATACAGCATCCCTACTTAAAGCCATCTCGGACTTAGTCGATTTTTCATAAATTCATAGAAATTCATATGTTAGGATGCTGGGAGATGAATGGGATGCTGCTTGGAGATGAATCTTGATCTTCTTCATCTCCCATCTCAATACAGCATCCCTACTTAAAGGCATCTCGGACTTAGTCGATTTTTCATAAATTCTAAGAAAAACATATGTTAGGATGCTGCGAGATGAATAAGATGCTGCATGGAGATGAATCTTGATCTCCTACATCTCCCATCTCAATACAGCATCCCTACTTAAAGGCATCTCGGACTTAGTCGATTTTTCATAAATTCATAGAAATTCATATGTTAGGATGCTGCGAGATAAATGGGATGCTGCATGGAGATGAATCTTGATCTCCTTCATCTCCCATCTCAATACAGCATCCCTACTTAAAGGCATCTCGGACTTAGTCGATTTTTCATAAATTCATGAAAATTCATATGTTAGGATGCTGGGAGATAAATGGGATGCTGCATGGAGATGAATCTTGATCTTCGTCATCTTCCATCTTAATACAGCATCCCTACTTAAAGGCATCTCGGACTTAGTCGATTTTCCATAAATTCTAAGAAAAAAATATGTTAGGATGCTGGGAGATGAATGGGATGCTGCATGGAGATGAATCTTGATCTTCTTCATCTCCCATCTAACTACAGCATCCCTACTTAAAGGCATCTCGGACTTAGTCGATTTTTCATAACTTCTAAGAAAAAAATATGTTGGGATGCTGCGAGATGAATGGGATGCTGCAAGAAGATGAATCTTGATCTTCTTCATCTCCCATCTTAATACAGCATCCCTACTTAAAGGCATCTCGGACTTAGTCGATTTTCCATAAATTCTAAGAAAAACATATGTTAGGATGCTGCGAGATGAATAAGATGCTGCATGGAGATGAATCTTGATCTTTTTCATCTCCCATCTCAATACAGCATCCCTACTTAAAGCCATCTCGGACTAAGTCGATTTTTCATAAATTCTAAGAAATTCATATGTTAGGATTCTGCGAGATGAATGGGATGCTGCATGGAGATGAATCTTGATCTCCTACATCTCCCATCTCAATACAGCATCCCTACTTAAAGCCATCTCGGACTTAGTCGATTTTTCATAAATTCACAGAAATTCATATGTAAGGATGCTGCGAGATGAATGGGATGCTGCATGGAGATGAATCTTGATCTCCTACATCTCCCATCTCAAAACAGCATCCCTACTTAAAGGCATCTCGGACTTAGTCGATTTTTCATAAATTCATAGAAATTCATATGTTAGGATGCTGCGAGATGAATGGGATGCTGCATTGAGATGAATCTTGATCTCCTACATCTCCCATCTCAATACAGCATCCCTACCTAAAGGCATCTCGGACTTAGTCGATTTTTCATAAATTCTAAGAAATTCATATGTTAGGATGCTGCGAGATGAATGGGATGCTGCATGGAGATGTACGTTGATCTCCTACATCTCCCATCTCAATACAGCATCCCTACTTAAAGGCACCTCGGACTTAGTCGATTTTTCATAAATTCTAAGAAATTCATATGTTAGGATGCTGCGAGATGAATGAGATGCTGCATGGAGATGAATCTTGATCTCCTACATCTCCCATCTCAATACAGCATCCCTACCTAAAGGCATCTCGGACTTAGTCGATTTTTCATAAATTCTAAGAAATTAATATGTTAGGATGCTGGGAGATGAATATGATGTTGCATGGAGATGAATCTTGATCTTCTTCATCTCCCATCTTAATACAGCATCCCTACTTAAAGGCATCTTGGACTTAGTCGATTTTTCATATATTCATAGAAATTCATATGTTAGGATGCTGCGAGATGAATGGGATGCTGCATGGAGATGAATCTTGATCTTCTTCATCTCCCATCTTAATACAGCATCCCTACTTAAAGGCATCTCGGACTTAGTCGATTTTGCATAAATTCTAAGAAAAACATATGTTAGGATGCTGGGAGATGAATGGGATGCTGCATGGAGATGAATCTTGATCTTCTTCATCTCCCATCTTAATACAGCATCCCTACTTAAAGGCATCTTGGACTTAGTCGATTTTTCATAAATTCTAAGAAATTCATATGTTAGGATGCTGCGAGATGAATTGGATGCTGCATGGAGATGAATCTTGATCTTCTGCATCTCCCATCTCAATACAGCATCCCTACTTAAAGGCATTTCGGACTTAGTCGATTTTTCATAAATTCTAAGAAAAACATATGTTAGGATGCTGCGAGATGAATGGGATGCTGCATGGAGATGAATCTTGATCTCCTACATCTCCCATCTCAATTCAGCATCCCTACTTAAAGACATCTCGGACTTAGTCGATTTTTCATAAATTCTAAGAAAAACATATGTTAGGATGCTGGGAGATGAATGGGATGCTGCATGGAGATGAATCTTGATCTTCTGCATCTCCCATCTTAATACAGCATCCCTACTTAAAGGCATCTCGGACTTAGTCGATTTTTCATAAATTCTAAGAAATTCATATGTTAGGATGCTGGGAGATGCATGGGATGCTGCATGGAGATGCATCTTGATCTTCTACATCTCCCATCTCAATACAGCATCCCTTCTTAAAGGCATTTTGGACTTAGTCGATTTTTCATAAATTCTAAGAAAAAGATATGTTAGGATGCTGCGAGATGAATGGGATGCTGCATGGAGATGAATCTTGATCTTCTTCATCTCCCATCTTAATACAGCATCCCTATTTAAAGGCATCTCGGACTTAGTCGATTTTACATAAATTCTAAGAAATTCATATGTAAGGATGCTGGGAGATGAATGGGATGCTGCATGGAGATGAATCTTGATCTTCTTCATCTCCCATCTTAATACAGCATCCCTACTTAAAGGCATCTCGGACTTAGTCAATTTTTCATAAATCCATAGAAATTCATATGTTAGGATGCTGCGAGATGAATGGGATGCTGCATGGAGATGAATCTTGATCTTCTTCATCTCCCATCTCGATACAGCATCTCTACTTAAAGGCATCTCGGACTAAGTCGATTTTTCATAAATTCTAAGAAAAACATATGTTGGGATGCTGCGAGATAAATGGGATGCTGCATGGAGATGCATCTTGATCTTCTACATCTCCCATCTCAATACAGCATCCCTTCTTAAAGGCATTTTGGACTTAGTCGATTTTTCATAAATTCTAAGAAAAAGATATGTTAGGATGCTGCGAGATGAATGGGATGCTGCATGGAGATGAATCTTGATCTTCTTCATCTCCCATCTTAATACAGCATCCCTACTTAAAGCCATCTCGGACTTAGTCGATTTTCATGAATTCTTATAAAAACATATGTTAGGATGCTGGGAGATGAATAAGATGCTGCATGGAGATGAATCTAAATCTTCTTCATCTCCCATCTTAATACAGCATTCCTACTTAAAGGCATCTTGGACTTATTCGATTTTTCATAAATTCTAAGAAAAACATACGTTAGGATGCTGCGAGATGAATGGGATGCTGCATGGAGATGAATCTTGATCTTCTTCATCTCCCATCTTAATACAGCATCCCTACTTAAAGGCATCTCGGACTTAGTCGATTTTTCATAAATTCTAAGAAATTCATATGTTAGGATGCTGCGAGATGAATGGGATGCTGCATGGAGATGAATCTTGATCTTCTTCATCTCCCATCTTAATACAGCATCCCTACTTAAAGGCATCTCGGACTTAGTCGATTTTTCATAAATTCTAAGAAATTCATACGTTAGGATGCTGCGAGATGAATGGGATGCTGCATGGAGATGAATCTTGATCTTCTTCTTCTCCCATCTTAATACAGCATCCCTACTTAAAGGCATCTCGGACTTAGTCGATTTTTCATAACTTTTAAGAAAAACATATGTTAGGATGCTGCGAGATGAATGGGATGCTGCATGGAGATGAATCTTGATCTTCTTCATCTCCCATCTTAATACAGCATCCCTACTTAAAGGCATCTCGGACTTAGTCGATTTTTCATAAATTCTAAGAAATTCATATGTTAGGATGCTGGGAGATGAATGGGATGCTGCATGAAGATGAATCTTGATCTCCTACATCTCCCATCTCAATACAGCATCCCTAATTAAAGGCATCTCGGACTTAGTCGATTTTTCATAAATTCATAGAAATTCATATGTTAGGATGCTGCGAGATGAATGGGATGCTGCATGGAGATGAATCTTGATCTCCTACATCTCTCATCTCAATACAGCATCCCTACTTAAAGCCATCTCGGACTAAGTCGATTTTTCATAAATTCATAGAAATTCATATGTTAGGATGCTGCGAGATGAATGGGATGCTGCATGGAGATGAATCTTGATCTCCTACATCTCTCATCTCAATACAGCATCCCTACTTAAAGGCATCTCGGACTTAGTCGATTTTTCATAAATTCTAAGAAAAACATATGTTAGGATGCTGCGAGATGAATGGGATGCTGCATGGAGATTAATCTTGATCTTCTTCATCTCCGATCTTAATACAGCATCCCTACTTAAAGGCATCTCGGCCTTAGTCGATTTTTCATAAATTCTAAGAAAAACATATGTTAGGATGCTGAGAGATGAATGTGATGCTGCATGGAGATAAATCTTGATCTTTTACATCTCCTATCTTAATACAGCATCCCTACTTAAAGGCATCTCGGACTTAGTCGATTTTTCATAGATTCTTAGAAAAACATATGGTAGGATGCTGCGAGATGAATGGGATGCTGCATGGAGATGAATCTTGATCTTCTTCATCTCCCATCATAATACAGCATCCCTACTGAAAGGCATCTCGGACTTAGTCGATTTTTCATAAATTCTTAGAAAAACATATGTTAGGATGCTGCGAGATAAATGGGATGCTGCATGGAGATGAATCTTGATCTTCTTCATCTCCCATCTTAATACAGCATCCCTACTTAAAGGCATCTCGGACTTAGTCGATTTTTCATAGATTCTTAGAAAAACATATGTTAGGATGCTGGGAGATGAATGGGATGCTGCATGGAGATAAATCTTGATCTTTTTCATCTCCCATCTTAACACAGCATCCCTACTTAAAGGCATCTCGGACTTAGTCGATTTTCCATAAATTCTTAGAAAAACATATGTTAGGATGCTGGGAGATGAATGGGATGCTGCATGGAGATGAATCTTGATCTTCTTCATCTCCCATCTTAATACAGCATCCATGCTTAAAGGCATCTCGGACTTAGTCGATTTTTCATAAATTCTAAGAAATTCATATGTTAGGATGCTGCGAGATGAATGGGATGCTGCATGGAGATGAATCTTGATCTTCTTCATCTCCCATCTTAATACAGCATCCCTACTTAAAGGCATCTCGGACTTAGTCGATTTTTCATACATTCTAAGAAATTCATATGTTAGGATGCTGGGAGATGAATGGGATGCTGCATGGAGATGAATCTTGATCTTCTTCATCTCCCATCTTAACACAGCATCCCTACTTAAAGGCATCTCGGACTTAGTCGATTTTCCATAAATTCTTAGAAAAACATATGTTAGGATGCTGCGAGATGAATGGGATGCTGCATGGAGATGAATCTTGATCTTCTTCATCTCCCATCTTAATACAGCATCCCTACTTAAAGGCATCTCGGACTTAGACGATTTTTCATAAATTCTAAGAAAAACATATGTTAGGATGCTGCGAGATGAATGAGATGCTGCATGGAGATGAATCTTGATCTTCTTCATCTCTCATCTCAATACAGCATCCCTACTTAAAGGCATCTCGGACTTAGTCGATTTTTCATAAATTCATAGAAATTCATATGTTAGGATGCTGGGAGATGAATGGGATGCTGCATGGAGATGAATCTTGATCTTCTTCATCTCCCATCCTAATACAGCATCCCTACTTAAAGGCATCTCGGACTTAGTCGATTTTTCATAAATTCTAAGAAAAACATATGTTAGGATGCTGGGAGATGAATTGGATGCTGCATGGAGATGAATCTTGATCATCTTCATCTCCCATCTTAATACAGCATCCCTACGTAAAGGCATCTCGGACTTAGTCGATTTATCATAATTTCTTAGAAAAACACATGTTAGGATGCTGCGAGATGAATGGGATGCTGCATGGAGATGAATCTCGATCTTCTTCATCTCCCATCTTAATACAGCATCCCTACTTAAAGGCATCTCGGACTTAGACGATTTTTCATAAATTCTAAGAAAAACATATGTTAGGATGCTGCGAGATGAATTGGATCCTGCATGGAGATGAATCTTGATCTTCTTCATCTCCCATCTTAATACAGCTTCCCTACTTAAAGGCATCTCGGACTTAGTCGATTTTGCATAAATTCTAAGAAAAACATATGTTAGGATGCTGCGAGATGAATGGGATGCTGCATGGAGATGAATCTTGATCTTCTTCATCTTCCATCTTAATACAGCATTCCTACTTCAAGGCATCTCGGACTTAGTCGATTTTTCATAAATTCTTAGAAAAACATATGTAAGGAGGCTGCGAGATGCATGGGATGGTGCATGGAGATGAATCTTGATCTTATGCATCTCCCATCTTAATAGAGCGTCCCTACTTAAATGCATCTCGGATTTAGTTGATTTTTCATAAAATCTAAGAAAAACATATGTTAGGATGCTGCGAGATGAATGGGATGCTGCATGGAGATGAATCTTGATCTCCTACATCTCCCATCTCGATACAGCATCCCTACTTTAAGGCATCTCGGACTTAGTCGATTTTTCATAAATTCTAAGAAATTCATATGTTAGGATGCTGCGAGATGAATGGGATGCTGCATGGAGATGAATCTTGATCTCCTACATCTCTCATCTCAATACAGCATCCCTACTTAAAGCCATCTCGGACTTAGTCGATTTTTCATAAATTCTAAGAAAAACATATGTTAGGATGCTGCGAGATGAATGGGATGCTGCATGGAGATGAATCTTGATCTTCTTCATCTCCCATCTTAATACAGCATCCCTACTTAAAGGCATCTCGGACTTAGTCGATTTTTCATAAATTCTAAGAAATTCATATGTAAGGATGCTGGGAGATGAATGGGATGCTGCATGGAGATGAATCTTGATCTTCTTCATTTCCAATCTCTATACAGCATCCCTACTTAAAGGCATCTCGGACTTAGTCGATTTTTCATAAATTCTAAGAAAAACATATGTTAGGGTGCTGCGAGATGAATGGGAAGCTGCATGGAGATGAATCTTGATCTTCTTCATCTCCCATCTTATTACAGCATCCCTACTTAAAGGCATCTCGGACTTAGTCGATTTTTCATAAATTCTAAGAAAAACATATGTTAGGATGCTGCGAGATGAATGGGATGCTGCATGGAGATGAATCTTGATCTCCTACATCTCTCATCTCAATACAGCATCCCTACTTAAAGGCATCTCGGACTTAGTCGATTTTTCATAAATTCTAAGAAAAACATATGTTAGGATGCTGCGAGATGAATGGGATGCTGCATGGAGATTAATCTTGATCTTCTTCATCTCCGATCTTAATACAGCATCCCTACTTAAAGGCATCTCGGACTTAGTCGATTTTTCATAAATTCTAAGAAAAACATAAGTTAGGATGCTGCCAGATGAATGAGATGCTGCAAGGAGATTTATATTGATCTTCTTCATGTCCCATCTTAATACAGCATCCCTACTTAAAGGCATCTCGGACTTAGTCGATTTTTCATAAATTCTAAGAAAAACATATGTTAGGATGCTGCGAGATGAATGGGATGCTGCATGGAGATGAATCTTGATCTTCTTCATCTCCGATCTTAATACAGCATCCCTACTTAAAGGCATCTCGGACTTAGTCGATTTTTCATAAATTCTAAGAAATTCATATGTTAGGCTGCTGCGAGATGAATGGGATGCTGCATGGAGATGAATCTTGATCTTCGTCATCTCCCATCTCAATACAGCATCCCTACTTAAAGGTATCTCGGACTTAGTCGATTTTTTCATAAATTCTGAGAAAAACATATGTTAGGATGCTGCGAGATGAATGGGATGCTGCATGGAGATGAATATTGATCTTCTTCATCTCCCGTCTTAATACAGCATCCCTACTTAAAGGCACCTCGGACTTAGTCGATTTTTCATAAATTCTAAGTAAAACATATGTTAGGATGCTGCGAGATGAATGGGATGCTGCATGGAGATGAATCTTGATCTCCTACATCTCCCATCTCAACACAGCATCCCTACTTAAAGGCATCTCGGACTTAGTCGATTTTTCATGAATTCATAGAAATTCATATGTTAGGATGCTGCGAGATGAATGATATGCTGCATGGAGATGAATCTTGATCTTCTTCATCTCCCATCTCAATACAGCATCCCTACTTAAGGGCATCTCGGACTTAGTCGATTTTTCATAAATTCTAAGAAATTCATATGTTAGGATGCTGCGAGATGAATGGGATGCTGCATGGAGATGAATCTTGATCTTCTCCATCTCCCATCTTAATACAGCATCCCTACTTAAAGGCATCTCGGACTTAGTCGATTTGTCATAAATTCTAAGAAAAACTTATGTTAGGATGCTGCGAGATGAATGGGATGCTGCATGGAGATGAATATTGATCTTCTTCATCTCCCGTCTTAATACAGCATCCCTACTTAAAGGCACCTCGGACTTAGTCGATTTTTCATAAATTCTAAGTAAAACATATGTTAGGATGCTGCGAGATGAATGGGATGCTGCATGGAGATGAATCTTGATCTTCTTCATCTCCCATCTTAATACAGCATCCCTACTTAAAGGCATCTCGGACTTAGTCGATTTTTCATAAATTCTAAGAAATTCATATGTTAGGATGCTGCGAGATGAATGGGATGCTGCATGGAGATGAATCTTGATCTTCTTCATCTCCCATCTTAATACAGCATCCCTACTTAAAGGCATCTCGGACTTAGTCGATTTTTCATAAATTCATAGAAATTCATATGTTAGGATGCTGGGAGATGAATGGGATGCTGCATGGAGATGAATCTTGATCTTCTTCATCTCCCGTCTTAATACAGCATCCCTACTTAAAGGCACCTCGGACTTAGTCGATTTTTCATAAATTCTAAGTAAAACATATGTTAGGATGCTGCGAGATGAATGGGATGCTGCATGGAGATGAATCTTGATCTTCTTCATCTCCCATCTTAATACAGCATCCCTACTTAAAGGCATCTCGGACTTAGTCGATTTTTCATAAATTCTAAGAAATTCATATGTTAGGATGCTGCGAGATGAATGGGATGCTGCATGGAGATGAATCTTGATCTTCTTCATCTCCCATCTTAATACAGCATCCCTACTTAAAGGCATCTCGGACTTAGTCGATTTTTCATAAATTCATAGAAATTCATATGTTAGGATGCTGGGAGATGAATGGGATGCTGCATGGAGATGAATCTTGATCTTCTTCATCTCCCATCTTAATACAGCATCCCTACTTAAAGGCATCTCGGACTTAGTCGATTTTTCATAAATTCATAGAAATTCATATGTTAGGATGCTGCGAGATGAATGGGATGCTGCATGGAGATGAATCTTGATCTCCTACATCTCTCATCTCAATACAGCATCCTTACTTAAAGCCATCTCGGACTTAGTCGATTTGTCATAAATTCATAGAAATTCATATGTTAGGATGCTGCGAGATGAATGGGATGCTGCATGCAGATGAATATTGATCTCCTACATCTCCCGTCTCAATACAGCATCCCTACTTAAAGGCATCTCGGACTTAGTCGATTTTTCATAAATTCATAGAAATTCAAATGTTAGGATGCTGGGAGAGGAATGGGATGCTGCATGGAGATGAATCTTGATCTCCTACATCTCTCATCTCAATACAGCATCCTTACTTAAAGCCATCTCGGACTTAGTCGATTTTTCATAAATTCTAAGAAAAACATATGTTAGGATGCTGCGAGATGAATGGGATGCTGCATGGAGATGAATCTTGATCTTCTTCATCTCCCATCTTAATACAGCATCCCTACTTAAATGCATCTCGGACTTAGTCGATTTTTCATAAATTCTAAGAAAAACATATGTTAGGATGCTGCGAGATGAATGGGATGCTGCATGGAGATGAATCTTGATCTTCTTCATCTCCCATCTTAATACAGCATCCCTACTTAAAGGCATCTCGGACTTAGTCGATTTTTCATAAATTCTAAGAAATTCATATGTTAAGATGCTGCGAGATGAATGGGATGCTGCATGGAGATGAATCTTGATCTTCTTCATCTCCCATCTTAATACAGCATTACTACTTAATGGCATCTCGGACTTAGTCGATTTTTTATAAATTCCAAGAAAAACATATGTTAGGATGCTGGGAGTTGAATGGGATGCTGCATGGAAATGAATCTTGATCATCTTCATCTCCCATCTCAATACAGCATCCCTACTTAAAGGCATCTCGGACTTAGTCGATTTTTCATAAATTCATAGAAATTCATATGTTAGGATGCTGGGAGATGAATTGGATGCTGCATGGAGATGAATCTTGATCTTCTACATCTCCCATCTTAATGCAGCATCCCTACTTGAAGGCATCTCGGACTTAGTCGATTTTTCATAAATTCTAAGAAATTCATATGTTAGGATGCTAGGAGATGAATGGGATGCTGCATGGAGAAGAATCTTGATCTTCTTCATCTCCCATCTTAATACAGCATCCCTACTTAAAGGCATCTCGAACTTAATCAATTTTTCATAAATTCTAAGAAATTCATATGTCAGGATGCTGCGAGATGAATGGGATGCTGCATGGAGATGAATCTTGATCTTCTTCATCTCCCATCTTAATACAGCATCCATACTTAAAGGCATCTCGGACTTAGTCGATTTTTCATAAATTCTAAGAAATTCATATGTAAGGATACTGCGAGATGAATGAGATGCTGCATGGAGATGAATCTTGATCTTCTTCATCTCCCATCTCAATACAGCATCCCTACTTAAATGCATCTCGGACTTAGTCGATTTTTCATAAATTCTTAGAAAAACATATGTTAGGATGCTGCGAGATGAATGGGATGCTGCATGGAGATGAATCTTGATCTTCTTCATCTCCCATCTTAATACAGCATCCCTACTTAAAGGCATCTCGGACTTAGTCGATTTTTCATAAATTCTAAGAAAAACATATGTTCGGATGCTGGGAGATGAAAAGGATGCTGTCTGGAGATGAATCTTGATCTTCTTCATCTCCCATCTTAATACAGCATCCCTACTTAAAGGCATCTCGGACTTAGTCGATTTTTCATAAATTCTAAGAAAAACATATGTTAGGATGCTGCGAGATGAATGGGATGCTGCATGGAGATGAATCTTGATCTTCTTCATCTCCCATCTTAATACAGCATCCCTACTATAAGGCATCTCGGACTTAGTCGATTTTTCATAAATTCTAAGAAAAACATATGTTAGGATGCTGCGAGATGATTGGGATGCTGCATGGAGATGAATCTTGATCTTCTACATCTCCCATCTTAATACAGCATCCCTACTTAAAGGCATCTCGGACTTAGTCGATTTTTCATAAATTCTAAGAAAAACATATGTTAGGATGCTGCGAGATGCATGGGATGCTGCATGGAGATGAATCTTGATCTTCTTCATCCCCCATCTTAATACAGCATCCCTACTTAAAGGCATCTCGGACTTAGTCGATTTTTCATAAATTCTAAGAAAAACATATGTTAGGATGCTGCGAGATGCATGGGATGCTGCATGGAGATGAATCTTGATCTTCTTCATCTCCCGTCTCAATACAGCATCCCTACTTAAATGCATCTCGGACTTAGTCGATTTTTCATAAATTCTTAGAAAAACATATGTTAGGATGCTGCGAGATGAATGGGATGCTGCATGGAGATGAATCTTGATCTTCTTCATCTCCCATCTTAATACAGCATCCCTACTTAAAGGCATCTCGGACTTAGTCGATTTTTAATAAATTCTAAGAAAAACATATGTTAGGATGCTGCGAGATGATTGGGATGCTGCATGGAGATGAATCTTGATCTTCTTCATCTCCCATCTTAATACAGCATCCCTACTTAAAGGCATCTCGGACTTAGTCGATTTTTCAAAAGTTCTAAGAAAAACATATGTTAGGATGATGCGAGATGAATGGGATGCTGCATGGAGATGAATCTTGATCTTCTTCATCTCCCATCTTAATACAGCATCCCTACTTAAAGGCATCTCGGACTTAGTCGATTTTTCATAAATTCTCAGAAATTCATATGTTAGGATGCTGCGAGATGAATGGGATGCTGCATGGAGATAAATCTTGATCTTCTTCATCTCCCATCTCAATACAGCATCCCTACTTTAAGGCATCTCGGACTTAGTCGAATTTTCATAAATTCTAAGAAAAACATAAGTTAGGATGCTGCGAGATGAATGGGATGCTGCATGGAGATGAATCTTGATCTTCTTCATCTCCCATCTCAATACAGCATCCCTACTTAAAGGCATCTCGGACTTAGTCGATTTTTCATAAATTCTAAGAAATTCATATGTTAGGATGCTGCGAGATGAATGGGATGCTGCATGGAGATGAATCTTGATCTTCTTCATCTCCCATCTTAATACAGCATCCCTACTTAAAGGCATCTCGGACTTAGTCGATTTTTCATAAATTCTAAGAAATTCATATGTTAGGATGCTGCGAGATGAATGGGATGCTGCATGGAGATGAATCTTGATCTTCTTCATCTCCCATCTCAATACAGCATCCCTACTTAAAGGCATCTCGGACTTAGTCGATTTTTCATAAATTCTAAGAAATTCATATGTTAGGATGCTGCGAGATGAATGGGATGCTGCATGGAGATGAATCTTGATCTCCTACATCTCCCATCTCAATACAGCATCCCTACTTAAAGGCATCTCGGACTTAGTCGATTTTTCATAAATTCATAGAAATTCATATGTTAGGATGCTGCGAGATGAATGGGATGCTGCATGGAGATGAATCTTAATCTGCTACATCTCCCATCTCAATACAGCATCCCTACTTAAAGGCATCTCGGACTTAGTCGATTTTTCATAAATTCATAGAAATTCATATGTTAGGATGCTGGGAGATGAATGGGATGCTGCATGGAGATGAATCTTGATCTCCTACATCTCCCATCTCAATACAGCATCCCTACTTAAAGCCATCTCGGACTTAGTCGATTTTTCATAAATTCTAAGAAAAACATATGTTTGGATGCTGCGAGATGAATGGGATGCTGCATGGAGATGAATCTTGATCTTCTTCATCTCAATCTTAAAACAGCATCCCTACTTAAAGGCATCTCGGACTTAGTCGATTTTTCATAAATTCTAAGAAAAACATATGTTTGGATGCTGCGAGACGAATGGGATGCTGCATGGAGATGAATCTTGATCTTCTACATCTCCCATCTTTATACAGCATCCCTACTTAAAGGCATCTCGGACTTAGTCGATTTTTCATAAATTCTAAGAAAAACATATGTTAGGATGCTGCGAGATGGATGGGATGCTGCATGGAGATGAATCTTGATCTTCTTCATCTTCCATCTTAATACAGCATCCCTACTTAAAGGCATCTCGGACTTAGTCGATTTTTCATAAATTCTAAGAAATTCATTTGTTAGGATGCTGCGAGATGAATGGGATGCTGCATGGAGATGAATCTTGATCTACTTCATCTCCCATCTTAAAACAGCATCCCTACTTGAAGGCATCTCGGACTTAGTCGATTTTTAATAAATTCTAAGAAAAACATAAGTTAGGATGCTGGGAGATGAATGGGATGCTGCATGGAGATGAATCTTGATCTTCTTCATCTCCCATCTTAATACAGCATCCCTACTTAAAGGCATCTCGGACTTAGTCGATTTTTCATAAATTCTAATTAAAACATATGTTAGGATGCTTAGAGATGAATGGGATGCTGCATGGAGATGAATCTTGATCTTCTTCATCTCCCATCTTAATCCAGCATCCCTACTTAAAGGCATCTCGGACTTAGTCGATTTTTCATAAAATCTTAAAAATTCATATGTTAGGATGCTGCGAGATGAATGGGATGCTGCATGGAGATGAATCTTGATCTTCTTCATCTCCCATCTTAATACAGCATCCCTACTTAAAGGCATCTCGGACTTAGTCGATTTTTCATAAATTCTAAGAAAAACATATGTAAGGATGCTGCGAGATTTATGGGATGCTGCATGGAGATGAATCTTGATCTTCTTCATCTCCCATCTCAATACAGCATCCCTACTTAAAGGCATCTCGGACTTAGTCGATTTTTCATAAATTCTAAGAAAAACATATGTTAGGATGCTGGGAGATGCAAAGGATGCTGCATGGAGATGTATCTTGATCTTCTTCATCTCCCATCTTAATACAGCATCCCTACTTAAAGGCATCTCGGACTAAGTCGATTTTTAATAAATTTTAAGAAAATCATATGTTAGGATGCTGGGAGATGTATGAGATGCTGCATGGAGATTAATCTTGATCTTCTTCATCTCCCATCTTAATACAGCATCCCTACTTAAAGGCATCTCGGACTTAGTCGATTTTTCATAAATTCATAGAAATTCATATGTTAGGATGCTGCGAGATGAATGGGATGCTGCATGGAGATGAATCTTGATCTTCTTCATCTCCCATCTTAATACAGCATCCCTACTTAAAGGCATCTCGGACTTAGTCGATTTTTCATAAATTCTAAGAAAAACATATGTAAGGATGCTGCGAGATTTATGGGATGCTGCATGGAGATGAATCTTGATCTTCTTCATCTCCCATCTCAATACAGCATCCCTACTTAAAGGCATCTCGGACTTAGTCGATTTTTCATAAATTCTAAGAAAAACATTTGTTAGGATGCTGCGAGATGAATGAGATGCTGCATGGAGATGCATCTTGATCTTTTTCATCTCCCATCTTAATACAGCATCCCTACTTAAAGGCATCTCGGACTTAGTCGATTTTTCATAAATTCTTAGAAATTCATATGTAAGGATGCTGCGAGATGAATGGGATGCTGCATGGAGATGAATCTTGATCTTCTTCATCTCCCATCTCGATACAGCATCCCTACTTAAAGGCATCTCGGACTTAGTCGATTTTTCATAAATTCTAAGAAAAACATATGTTAGGATGCTGCGAGATGAATGGGATGCTGCATGGAGATGAATCTTGATCTTCTTCATCTCCCATCTTAATACAGCATCCCTACTTAAATGCATCTCGGACTTAGTCAATTTTTCATAAATTCTAAGAAAAACATATGTTAGGATGCTGCGAGATGAATGGGATGCTGCATGGAGATGAATCTTGATCTCCTACATCTCTCATCTCAATACAGCATCCCTACTTAAAGCCATCTCGGACTTAGTCGATTTTTCATAAATTCATAGAAATTCATATGTGAGGATGCTGCGAGATGAATGGGATGCTGCATGGAGATGAATCTTGATCTCCTACATCTCTCATCTCAATACAGCATCCCTACTTAAAGCCATCTCGGACTTAAACGATTTTTCATAAATTCATAGAAATTCATATGTTAGGATGCTGGGAGATTAATGGGATGCTGCATGGAGAAGAATCTTGATCTTCTTCATCTCTCATCTTAATACAGCATCATTACTTAAAGGCATCTCGGACTTAGTCGATTTTTCATAAATTCTAAGAAATTCATATGTTAGGATGCTGCGAGATGAATGGGATGCTGCATGGAGATGAATCTTGATCTTCTTCAACTCCCATCTCGATACAGCATCCCTACTTAAAGGCATCTCGGACTTAGTCGATTTTTCATAAATTCTAAGAAAAACATATGTTAGGATGCTGCGAGATGAATGGGCTGCTGCATGGAGATGAATCTTGATCTTCTTCATCTCCAGTCTTTATACAGCATCCCTACTTAAAGGCATCTCGGACTTAGTCGATTTTTCATAAATTTCAAGAAAAACATAAGTTAGGATGCTGGGAGATGAATGGGATGCTGCATGGAGATGAATCTTGATCTTCTTCATCTCCAGTCTTTATACAGCATCCCTACTTAAAGCCATCTCGGACTAAGTCGATTTTTCATGAATTCTTAGAAATTGATATGTTAGGATGCTGCGAGATGAATGGGATGCTGCATGGAGATGAATCTTGATCTCCTACATCTCCCATCTCAATACAGCATCCCTACTTAAAGGCATCTCGGACTTAGTCGATTTTTCATAAATTCTAAGAAAAACATATGTTTGGATGCTGCGACATGAATGGGATGCTACATGGAGATGAATCTTGATCTTCTACATCTCCCATCTCGATACAGCATCCCTACTTAAAGGCATCTCGGACTTAGTCGATTTTTCATAAATTCTAAGAAATTCATATGTTAGGATGCTGCGAGATGAATGGGATGCTGCATGGAGATGAATCTTGATCTTCTTCATCTCCCATCTTAATACAGCATCCATACTTAAAGGCATCTCGGTCTTAGTCGATTTTTCATAAACTCTAAGAAATTCATATGTTAGGATGCTGGGAAATGAATGGGATGCTGCATGGAGATGAATCTTGATCTCCTACATCTCCCATCTCAATACAGCATCCCTACTTAAAGGCATCTCGGACTTATTCGATTTTTCATAAATTCATAGAAATTCATATGTTAGGATGCTGGGAGATGAATGGGATGCTGCATGGAGATGAATCTTGATCTTCTTCATCTCCCATCTTAATACAGCATCCCTACTTAAAGGCATCTCGGACTTAAACGATTTTTCATAAATTCTAAGAAATTCATATGTTAGGATGCTGGGAGATGAATGGGATGCTGCATGGAGATGAATCTTGATCTCCTACATCTCCCATCTCAATACAGCATCCCTACTTAAAGGCATCTCGGACTTAGTCGATTTTTCATAAATTCATAGAAATTCATATGTTAGGATGCTGCGAGATGAATGGGATGCTGCATGGAGATGAATCTTGATCTTCTTCATCTCCCATCTTAATACAGCGTCCCTACTTAAAGGCATCTCGGACTTAGTCGATTTTTCATAAATTCTTAGAAATTCATATGTTAGGATGCTGCGAGATGAATGGGATGCTGCATGGAGATGAATCTTGATCTCCTACATCTCTCATCTCAATACAGCATCCCTACTTAAAGCCATCTCGGACTTTGTCGATTTTTCATAAATTCATAGAAATTCATATGTTAGGATGCTGCGAGATGAATGGGATGCTGCATAGAGATGAATCTTGATCTCCTACATCTCTCATCTCAATACAGCATCCCTACTTAAAGGCATCTCGGACTTAGTCGATTTTTCATAAATTCATAGAAATTCATATGTTAGGATGCTGGGAGATGAATGGGATGCTGCATGGAGATGAATCTTGATCTCCTACATCTCCCATCTCAATACAGCATCCCTACTTAAAGGCATCTCGGACTTATTCGATTTTTCATAAAGTCATATAAATTCATATGTTAGGATGCTGCGAGATGAATGGGATGCTGCATGGAGATGAATCTTGATCTTCTTCATCTCCCATCTTAATACAGCATCCCTACTTAAAGCCATCTCGGACGTAGTCGATTTTTCATAAATTCTAAGAAAAACATATGTTAGGATGCTGCGAGATGAATGGGATGCTGCATGCAGATGAATATTGATCTCCTACATCTCCCGTCTCAATACAGCATCCCTACTTAAAGCCATCTCGGACTTAGTCGATTTTTCATAAATTCTAAGAAATTCATATGTTAGGATGCTGCGAGATGAATGGGATGCTGCATCGAGATGAATCTTGATCTTCTTCATCTCCCATCTTAATACAGCATCCCAACTTAAAGGCATCTCGGACTTAGTCGATTTTTCAAATTCTAAGAAAATCATATGTTAGGATGCTGGGAGATGAATAAGATGCTGCATGGAGATGAATCTTGATCTCCTTCATCTCCCATCTCAATACAGCATCCCTACTTAAAGGCATCTCGGACTCAGTCGATTTTTCATAAATTCTTAGAAAAACATATGTTAGGATGCTTGGAGATGAATGGGATGCTGCATGGAGATGAATCTTGATCTTCTTCATCTCCCATCTTAATACAGCATCCCTACTTAAAGGCATCTCGGACTTAGTCGATTTTTCGTAAATTCTAAGAAAAACATATGTTAGGATGCTGGGAGATGAATGGGATGCTGCATGGAGATTAATCTTGATCTTCTTTATCTCCCATCTCAGTACAGCATCCCTGCTGAAAGGCATCTCGGACTTAGTCGATTTTTCATTAATTCTAAGAAAAACATATGTTAGGATGCTGGGAGATGAATAAGATGCTGCATGGAGATGAATCTTGATCTTCTTCATCTCCCATCTCAATACAGCATCCCTACTTAAAGGCATCTCGGACTTAGTCGATTTTTCATAAATTCTAAGAAAAACATATGTAAGGATGCTGCGAGATGAATGGGATGCTGCATGGAGATGAATCTTGATCTTCTTCATCTCTCATCTCAATACAGCATCCCTACTTAAAGGCATCTCGGGCTTAGTCGATTTTTCATAAATTCTAAGAAATTCATATGTTAGGATGCTGCGAGATGAATGGGATGCTGCATGGAGATGAATCTTGATCTTCTTCATCTCCCATCTCAATACAGCATCCCTACTTAAAGGCATCTCGGACTTAGTCGATTTTTCATATATTCTAAGAAAAACATATGTTAGGATGCTGCGAGATGAATGGGATGCTGCATGGAGATGAATCTTGATCTTCTTCATCTCCTGTCTTAATACAGCATCCCTGCTTAAAGGCATCTCGGACTTAGTCGATTTTTCATAAATTCTAAGAAAAACATATGTTACGATGCTGCGAGATGTATGGGATGCCGCATGGAGATGAATCTTGATCTTCTTCATCTCTCATCTCAATACAGCATCCCTGCTTAAAGGCATCTCGGACTTAGTCGATTTTTCATAAATTCTAAGAAATTCATATGTTAGGATGCTGCGAGATGAATGGGATGCTGCATGGAGATGAATCTTGATCTTCTTCATCTCCCATCTCAATACAGCATCCCTACTTAAAGGCATCTCGGACTTAGTCGATTTTTCATAAATTCTAAGAAAAACATATGTTAAGATGCTGCGAGATGAATGGGATGCTGCATGGAGATGAATCTTAATCTTCTTCATCTCCCATCCTAATACAGCATCCCTACTTAAAGGCATCTCGGACTTAGTCGATTTTTCATAAATTCTAAGAAAAACATATGTTGGGATGCTGCGAGATTAATGGGATGCTGCATGGAGATGAATCTTAATCTTCTTCATCTTCCATCTTAATACAGCATCCCTACTTAAAGGCATCTCGGACTTAGTCGATTTTTCATAAATTCTAAGAAAAACATATGTTAGGATGCTGCGAGATAAATGGGATGCTGCATGGAGATGAATCTTGATCTTCTTCATCTTTCATCTTAAAACAGCATCCCTACTTAAAGGCATCTCGGACTTAGTCGATTTTTCATATATTCTAAGAAAAACATATGTTAGGATGCTGCGAGATGAATGGGATGCTGCATGGAGATGAATCTTGATCTTCTTCATCTCTCATCTCAATACAGCATCCCTACTTAAAGGCATCTCGGACTTAGTCGATTTTTCATAAATTCTAAGAAATTCATATGTTAGGATGCTGCGAGATGAATGGGATGCTGCATGGAGATGAATCTTGATCTTCTTCATCTCCCATCTCAATACAGCATCCCTACTTAAAGGCATCTCGGACTTAGTCGATTTTTCATAAATTCTAAGAAAAACATATGTTAGGATGCTGCGAGATAAATGGGATGCTGCATGGAGATGAATCTTGATCTTCTTCATCTCTCATCTCAATACAGCATCCCTACTTAAAGGCATCTCGGACTTAGTCGATTTTTCATAAATTCTAAGAAATTCATATGTTAGGATGCTGCGAGATGAATGGGATGCTGCATGGAGATGAATCTTGATCTACTCCATCTCCCATCTCAATACAGCATCCCTACTTAAAGGCATCTCGGACTTAGTCGATTTTTCATAAATTCATAGAAATTCATATGTTAGGATGCTGGGAGATGAATGGGATGCTGCATGGAGATGAATCTTGATCTTCTTCATCTCCCATCTTAATACAGCATCCCTACTTAAAGGCATCTCGGACTTAGTCGATTTTTTGTAAATTCTAAGAAAACCATATGTTAGGATGCTGGGAGATGAATGGGATGCTGCATGGAGATGAATCTTGATCTTCTTCATCTCCAGTCTTTATACAGCATCCCTACTTAAAGGCATCTCGGACTTAGACGATTTTTCATAAATTCTAAGAAAAACATATGTTGGGATAATGCGAGATGAATGGGATGCTGCATGGAGATGAATCTTTATCTTCTTCATCTCCCGTCCTAATACAGCATCCCTACTTAAAGGCATCTCGGACTTAGTCGATTTTTCATAAATTCTAAGAAAAACATATGTTAGGATGCTGCGAGATGAATGGGATGCTGCATGGAGATGAATCTTGATCTCCTACATCTCTCATCTCAATACAGCATCCCTACTTAAAGCCATCTCGGACTTAGTCGATTTTTCATAAATTCTAAGAAATTCATATGTTAGGATGCTGGGAGATGAATGGGATGCTGCATAGAGATGAATCTTGATCTCCTTCATCTCCCATCTTAATACAGCATCCCTACTTAAAGCCATCTCGGACTTAGTCGATTTTTCATAAATTCTAAGAAATTCATATGTTAGGATGCTGGGAGATGAATGGGATGCTGCATGGAGATGAATCTTGATCTCCTACATCTCCCATCTCAATACAGCATCCCTACTTGAAGGCATCTCGGACTTAGTCGATTTTTCATAAATTCATAGAAATTCATATGTTAGGATGCTGCGAGATGAATGGGATGCTGCATGCAGATGAATATTGATCTCCTACATCTCTCGTCTCAATACAGCATCCCTACTTAAAGGCATCTCGGACTTAGTCGATTTTTCATAAATTCATAGAAATTCATATCTTAGGATGCTGCGAGATGAATGGGATGCTGCATGGAGATGAATCTTGATCTCCTACATCTCTCATCTCAATACAGCATCCCTACTTAAAGCCATCTCGGACTTAGTCGATTTTTCATAAATTCATAGAAATTCATATGTTAGGATGCTGGGAGATGAATGGGATGCTACATGGAGATGAATCTTGATCTTCTTCATCTCCCATCTTAATACAGCATCCCTACTTAAAGGCATCTCGGACTTAGTCGATTTTTCTTAAATTCTAAGAAATTCATATGTTAGGATGCTGGGAGATGAATGGGATGCTGCATGGAGATGAATCTTGATCTCCTACATCTCCCATCTCAATACAGCATCCCTACTTAAAGGCATCTCGGACTTAGTCGATTTTTCATAAATTCATAGAAATTCATATGTGAGGATGCTGCGAGATGAATGGGATGCTGCATGGAGATGAATCTTGATCTACTTCATCTCCCATCTTAATACAGCATCCCTACTTAAATGCATCTCGGACTTAGTCGATTTTTCATAAATTCTAAGAAAAACATATGTTAGGATGCTGGGAGATGAATGGGATGCTGCATAGAGATGAATCTTGATCTTCTTCATCTCCCATCTTAATACAGCATCCCTACTTGAAGGCATCTCGGACTTAGTTGATTTTTCATAAATTCTAAGAAAAACATATGTTAGGATGCTGCGAGATGAATGGGATGCTGCATGGAGATGAATCTTGATCTCCTACATCTCCCATCTTAATACAGCATCCCTACTTAAAGCCATCTCGGACTTAGTCGATTTTTCATAAATTCAAAGAAATTCATATGTTAGGATGCTGGGAGATGAATGGGATGCTGCATGGAGATGAATCTTGATCTCCTACATCTCCCATCTCAATACAGCATCCCTACTTGAAGGCATCTCGGACTTAGTCGATTTTTCATAAATTCATAGAAATTCATATGTTAGGATGCTGCGAGTTGAATGGGATGCTGCATGCAGATGAATATTGATCTCCTACATCTCCCGTCTCAATACAGCATCCCTACTTCAAGGCATCTCGGACTTAGTCGATTTTTCATAAATTCATAGAAATTCATATGTTAGGATGCTGCGAGATGAATGGGATGCTGCATGCAGATGAATATTGATCTCCTACATCTCCCGTCTCAATACAGCATCCCTACTTAAAGGCATCTCGGACTTAGTCGATTTTTCATAAATTCATAGAAATTCATATGTTAGGATGCTGCGAGATGAATGGGATGCTGCATGGAGATGAATCTTGATCTCCTACATCTCTCATCTCAATACAGCATCCCTACTTAAAGCCATCTCGGACTTAGTCGATTTTTCATAAATTCATAGAAATTCATATGTTAGGATGCTGCGAGATGAATGGGATGCTGCATGGAGATGAATCTTGATCTCCTACATCTCTCATCTCAATACAGCATCCCTACTTAAAGGCATCTCGGACTTAGTCGATTTTTCATAAATTCATAGAAATTCATATGTTAGGATGCTGGGAGATGAATGGGATGCTGCATGGAGATGAATCTTGATCTCCTACATCTCCCATCTTAATACAGCATCCCTACTTAAAGGCATCTCGGACTTAGTCGATTTTTCATAAATTCTAAGAAATTCATATGTTAGGATGCTGGGAGATGAATGGGATGCTGCATGGAGATGAATCTTGATCTCCTACATCTCCCATCTCAATACAGCATCCCTACTTAAAGGCATCTCGGACTTAGTCGATTTTTCATAAATTCATAGAAATTCATATGTTAGGATGCTGCGAGTTGAATGGGATGCTGCATGGAGATTAATCTTGATCTCCTACATCTCTCATCTCAATACAGCATCCCTACTTAAAGCCATCTCGGACTTAGTCGATTTTTCATAAATTCTAAGAAAAACATATGTTAGGATGCTGCGAGATGAATGGGATGCTGCATGGAGATGAATCTTGATCTTCTTCATCTCCCATCTTAATACAGCATCCCTACTTAAATGCATCTCGGACTTAGTCGATTTTTCATAAATTCTAAGAAAAACTTATGTTAGGATGCTGCGAGATGAATGGGATGCTGCATGGAGATGAATCTTGATCTTCTTCATCTCCCATCTTAATACAGCATCCCTACTTAAAGGCATCTCGGACTTAGTCGATTTTTCATAAATTCTAAGAAATTCATATGTTAGGATGCTGGGAGATGAATGGGATGCTGCATGGAGATGAATCTTGATCTCCTACATCTCCCATCTCAATACAGCATCCCTACTTAAAGGCATCTCGGACTTAGTCGATTTTTCATAAATTCATAGAAATTCATATGTTAGGATGCTGCGAGATGAATGGGATGCTGCATGGAGATGAATCTTAATCTGCTACATCTCCCATCTCAATACAGCATCCCTACTTAAAGGCATCTCGGACTTAGTCGATTTTTCATAAATTCATAGAAATTCATATGTTAGGATGCTGGGAGATGAATGGGATGCTGCATGGAGATGAATCTTGATCTCCTACATCTCCCATCTTAATACAGCATCCCTACTTAAAGCCATCTCGGACTTAGTCGATTTTTCATAAATTCTAAGAAATTCATATGTTAGGATGCTGCGAGATGAATGGGATGCTGCATGGAGATGAATCTTGATCTTCTTCATCTCCCATCTTAATACAGCATCCCTACTTAAAGGCATCTCGGACTTAGTCGATTTTTCATAAATTCATAGAAATTCATATGTTAGGATGCTGGGAGATGAATGGGATGCTGCATGGAGATGAATCTTGATCTCCTACATCTCCCATCTTAATACAGCATCCCTACTTAAAGCCATCTCGGACTTAGTCGATTTTTCATAAATTCTAAGAAAAACATATGTTAGGATGCTGCGAGATGAATGGGATGCTGCATGGAGATGAATCTTGATCTTCTTCATCTCTCATCTTAATACAGCATCCCTACTTAAAGGCATCTCGGACTTAGTCGATTTTTCATAAATTCTAAGAAAAACATATGTTAGGATGCTGGGATATGAATGGGATGCTGCATGGAGATGAATCTTGATCTCCTACATCTCCCATCTCAATACAGCATCCCTACTTAAAGGCAGTTCGGACTAAGTCGATTTTTCATAAATTCTAAGAAATTCATATGTTAGGATGCTGAGAGATGAATGGGATGCTGCATAGAGATGAATTTTGATCTTCTTCATCTCTCATCTTAATACAGCATCCCTACTTTAAGTCATCTCGGACTTAGTTGATTTTTCATAAATTCTAAGAAAAACATATGTTAGGATGCTGCGAGATGAATGGGATGCTGCATGGTGATGAATCTTGATCTTCTTCATCTCCCATCTCAATACAGCATCCCTACTTAAAGGCAGTTCGGACTAAGTCGATTTTTCATAAATTCTAAGAAATTCATATGTTAGGATGCTGATAGATGAATGGGATGCTACATGGAGATGAATCTTGATCTTCTTCATCTCCCATCTTAATACAGCATCCCTACTTAAAGGCATCTCGGACTTAGTCGATTTTTCATAAATTCTAAGAAAATCATATGTTAGGATGCTGCGAGATGAATGGGATGCTGCATGGAGATGAATCTTGATCTTCTTCATCTCTCATATTAATACAGCATCCCTACTTAAAGGCATCTCGGACTTAGTCGATTTTTCATAAATTCTAAGAAATTCATATGTTAGGATGCTGCGAGATGAATGGGATGCTGCATGGAGATGAATCTTGATCTTCTTCATCTCCCGTCTTAATACAGCATCCCTACTTAAAGGCACCTCGGACTTAGTCGATTTTTCATAAATTCTAAGTAAAACATATGTTAGGATGCTGCGAGATGAATGGGATGCTGCATGGAGATGAATCTTGATCTTCTTCATCTCCCATCTTAATACAGCATCCCTACTTAAAGGCATCTCGGACTTAGTCGATTTTTCATAAATTCTAAGAAATTCATATGTTAGGATGCTGCGAGATGTATGGGATGCTGCATGGAGATGATTCTTGATCTTCTTCATCTCCCATCTCAATACAGCATCCCTACTTAAAGACATCTCGGACTTAGTCGATTTTTCATAAATTCTAAGAAAAACATATGTTAGGATGCTGCGAGATGTATGGGATGCTGCCTGGAGATGAATCTTGATCTTCTACATCTCCCATCTCAATACAGCATCCCTCTTTAAAGGCATCTCGGACTTAGTCGAATTTTCATAAATTCTAAGAAAAACATATGTTAGGATGCTGCGAGATGAATGGGATGCTGCATGGAGATGAATTTTGATCTTCTTCATCTCTCATCTTAATACAGCATCCCTACTTAAAGGCATCTCGGACTTAGTCGAATTTTCATAAATTCTAAGAAAAACATATGTTAGGATGCTGGGATATGAATGGGATGCTGCATGGAGATGAATCTTGATCTCCTACATCTCCCATCTCAATACAGCATCCCTACTTAAAAGCATCTCGGACTTAGTCGATTTTTCATAAATTCTAAGAAAAACATATGTTAGGATGCTGCGAGATGAATGGGATGCTGCATGGAGATGAATTTTGATCTTCTTCATCTCTCATCTTAATACAGCATCCCTACTTAAAGGCATCTCGGACTTAGTCGAATTTTCATAAATTCTAAGAAAAACATATGTTAGGATGCTGGGATATGAATGGGATGCTGCATGGAGATGAATCTTGATCTCCTACATCTCCCATCTCAATACAGCATCCCTACTTAAAAGCATCTCGGACTTAGTCGATTTTTCATAAATTCTAAGAAAAACATATGTTAGGATGCTGCGAGATGAATGGGATGCTGCATGGAGATGAATCTTGATCTTCTTCATCTCTCATCTTAATACAGCATCCCTACTTAAAGGCATCTCGGACTTAGTCGATTTTTCATAAATTCTAAGAAAAACATATGTTAGGATGCTGAGAGATGAATGTGATGCTGCATGGAGATAAATCTTGATCTTTTACATCTCCTATCTTAATACAGCATCCCTACTTAAAGGCATCTCGGACTTAGTCGATTTTTCATAAATTCTAAGTAAAACATATGTTAGGATGCTGCGAGATGAATGGGATGCTGCATGGAGATGAATCTTGATCTTCTTCATCTCCCATCTTAATACAGCATCCCCACTTAAAGGCATCTCGGACTTAGTCGATTTTTCATAAATTCTAAGAAATTCATATGTTAGGATGCTGCGAGATGAATGGGATGCTGCATGGAGATGAATCTTGATCTTCTTCATCTCTCATATTAATACAGCATCCCTACTTAAAGGCATCTCGGACTTAGTCGATTTTTCATAAATTCTAAGAAATTCATATGTTAGGATGCTGGGAGATGAATGGGATGCTGCATGGAGATGAATCTTGATCTTCTTCATCTTCCATCTGAAAACAGCATCCCTACTTAAAGGCATCTCGGACTTAGTCGATTTTTCATAATTTCTAAGAAAAACATATGTTAGGATGTTGCGAGATGAATGGGATGCTGCATGGAGATGAATCTTGATCTTCTTCATCTCCCATCTGAAAACAGCATCCCTACTTAAAGCCATCTCGGACTTAGTCGATTTTTCATAAATTCATATAAATTCATATGTTAGGATGCTGGGAGATGAATGGGATGCTGCATGGAGATGAATCTTGATCTCCTACATCTCTCATCTCAATACAGCATCCCTACTTAAAGCCATCTCGGACTTAGCCGATTTTTCATAAATTCATCGAAATTCATATGTTAGGATGCTGCGAGATGAATGGGATGCTGCATGGAGATGAATCTTGATCTTCTTCATCTCCCATCTTAATACAGCATCCCTACTTAAAGGCATCTCGGACTTAGTCGATTTTTCATAAATTCTAAGAAATTCATATGTTAGGATGCTGGGAGATGAATGGGATGCTGCATGGAGATGAATCTTGATCTCCTACATCTCTCATCTCAATACAGCATCCCTACTTAAAGCCATCTCGGACTTAGTCGATTTTTCATAAATTCTAAGAAAAACATATGTTAGGATGCTGCGAGATGAATGGGATGCTGCATGGAGATGAATCTTGATCTTCTTCATCTCCCATCTTAATACAGCATCCCTACTTAAATGCATCTCGGACTTAGTCGATTTTTCATAAATTCTAAGAAAAACATATGTTAGGATGCTGCGAGATGAATGGGATGCTGCATGGAGATGAATCTTGATCTTCTTCATCTCCCATCTTAATACATCATCCCTACTTAAAGGCATCTCGGACTTAGTCGATTTTTCATAAATTCTAAGAAATTCATATGTTAGGATGCTGGGAGATGAATGGGATGCTGCATGGAGATGAATCTTGATCTCCTACATCTCCCATCTTAATACAGCATCCCTACTTAAAGCCATCTCGGACTTAGTCGATTTTTCATAAATTCTAAGAAATTCATATGTAAGGATGCTGGGAGATGAATGGGATGCTGCATGGAGATGAATCTTGATCTCCTACATCTCCCATCTCAATACAGCATCCCTACTTAAAGGCATCTCGGACTTAGTCGATTTTTCATAAATTCTAAGAAATTCATATGTTAGGATGCTGGGAGATGAATGGGATGCTGCATGGAGATGAATCTTGATCTTCTTCATCTCCCATCTTAATACAGCATCCCAACATAAAGGCATCTCGGACTTAATCGATTTTTCATAAATTCTAAGAAAAACATATGTTAGGATGCTGCGAGATGAATGGGATGCTGCATGGAGATGAATCTTGATCTTCTTCATCTCCCATCTTAATACAGCATCCCTACTTAAAGGCATCTCGGACTTAGTCAATTTTTCATAAATTCTTAGAAATTCATATGTTAGGATGCTGCGAGATGAATGGGATGCTGCATGGAGATGAATCTTGATCTTCTTCATCTCCCATCTCGATACAGCATCCCTACTTAAATGCATCTCGGACTAAGTCGATTTTTCATAAATTCTAAGAAAAACATATGTTAGGATGCTGCGAGATGAATGGGATGCTGCATGAAGATGAATCTTGATCTTCTTCATCTCCCATCTTAATACAGCATCCCTACTTAAAGGCATCTCGGACTTAGTCGATTTTTCATAAATTCTAAGAAATTCATATGTTAGGATGTCGGGAGATCAATGGGATGCTGCATGGAGATGAATCTTGATCTCCTACATCTCCCATCTTAATACAGCATCCCTACTTAAAGGCATCTCGGACTTAGTCGATTTTTCATAAATTCTAAGAAATTCATATGTTAGGATGCTGAGAGATGAATGGGATGCTGCATGTAGATAAATCTTGATCTTCTTCATCTCCCATCTCAATACAGCATCCCTCTTTAAAGGCATCTCGGACTTAGTCGATTTTTCATAAATTCTAAGAAAAACATATGTTAGGATGCTGCGAGATGAATGGGATGCTGCATGGAGATGAATCTTGATCTCCTACATCTCCCATCTCAATACAGCATCCCTACTTAAAGGCATCTCGGACTTAGTCGATTTTTCATAAATTCTAAGAAATTCATATGTTAGGATGCTGCGAGATGTATGGGATGCTGCATGGAGATGATTCTTGATCTTCTTCATCTCCCATCTCATTACAGCATCCCTTCTTAAAGGCATCTCGGACTTAGTCGATTTTTCATAAATTCTAAGAGATTCATATGTAAGGATGCTGCGAGATGAATGGGATGCTGCATGGAGATGAATCTTAATCTTCTTCATCTCCCATCTTGATAGAGCATCCCTACTTTAAGGCATCTCGGACTTAGTCGATTTTTCATAAATTCTAAGAAAAACATATGTTAGGATGCTGGGATATGAATGGGATGCTGCATGGAGATGAATCTTGATCTCCTACATCTCCCATCTCAATACAGCATCCCTACTTAAAAGCATCTCGGACTTAGTCGATTTTTCATAAATTCTAAGAAAAACATATGTTAGGATGCTGCGAGATGTATGGGATGCTGCCTGGAGATGAATCTTGATCTTCTTCATCTCCCATCTCAATACAGCATCCCTACTTAAAGGCAGTTCGGACTAAGTCGATTTTTCATAAATTCTAAGTAAAACATATGTTAGGATGCTGCGAGATGAATGGGATGCTGCATGGAGATGAATCTTGATCTTCTTCATCTCCCATCTTAATACAGCATCCCTACTTAAAGGCATCTCGGACTTAGTCGATTTTTCATAAATTCTAAGAAATTCATATGTTAGGATGCTGCGAGATGTATGGGATGCTGCATGGAGATGATTCTTGATCTTCTTCATCTCCCATCTCAATACAGCATCCCTACTTAAAGACATCTCGGACTTAGTCGATTTTTCATAAATTCTAAGAAAAACATATGTTAGGATGCTGCGAGATGTATGGGATGCTGCATGGAGATGAATCTTGATCTCCTACATCTCCCATCTCAATACAGCATCCCTACTTAAAAGCATCTCGGACTTAGTCGATTTTTCATAAATTCTAAGAAAAACATATGTTAGGATGCTGCGAGATGAATGGGATGCTGCATGGAGATGAATTTTGATCTTCTTCATCTCTCATCTTAATACAGCATCCCTACTTAAAGGCATCTCGGACTTAGTCGAATTTTCATAAATTCTAAGAAAAACATATGTTAGGATGCTGGGATATGAATGGGATGCTGCATGGAGATGAATCTTGATCTCCTACATCTCCCATCTCAATACAGCATCCCTACTTAAAAGCATCTCGGACTTAGTCGATTTTTCATAAATTCTAAGAAAAACATATGTTAGGATGCTGCGAGATGAATGGGATGCTGCATGGAGATGAATCTTGATCTTCTTCATCTCTCATCTTAATACAGCATCCCTACTTAAAGGCATCTCGGACTTAGTCGATTTTTCATAAATTCTAAGAAAAACATATGTTAGGATGCTGAGAGATGAATGTGATGCTGCATGGAGATAAATCTTGATCTTTTACATCTCCTATCTTAATACAGCATCCCTACTTAAAGGCATCTCGGACTTAGTCGATTTTTCATAAATTCTAAGTAAAACATATGTTAGGATGCTGCGAGATGAATGGGATGCTGCATGGAGATGAATCTTGATCTTCTTCATCTCCCATCTTAATACAGCATCCCCACTTAAAGGCATCTCGGACTTAGTCGATTTTTCATAAATTCTAAGAAATTCATATGTTAGGATGCTGCGAGATGAATGGGATGCTGCATGGAGATGAATCTTGATCTTCTTCATCTCTCATATTAATACAGCATCCCTACTTAAAGGCATCTCGGACTTAGTCGATTTTTCATAAATTCTAAGAAATTCATATGTTAGGATGCTGGGAGATGAATGGGATGCTGCATGGAGATGAATCTTGATCTTCTTCATCTTCCATCTGAAAACAGCATCCCTACTTAAAGGCATCTCGGACTTAGTCGATTTTTCATAATTTCTAAGAAAAACATATGTTAGGATGTTGCGAGATGAATGGGATGCTGCATGGAGATGAATCTTGATCTTCTTCATCTCCCATCTGAAAACAGCATCCCTACTTAAAGCCATCTCGGACTTAGTCGATTTTTCATAAATTCATATAAATTCATATGTTAGGATGCTGGGAGATGAATGGGATGCTGCATGGAGATGAATCTTGATCTCCTACATCTCTCATCTCAATACAGCATCCCTACTTAAAGCCATCTCGGACTTAGCCGATTTTTCATAAATTCATCGAAATTCATATGTTAGGATGCTGCGAGATGAATGGGATGCTGCATGGAGATGAATCTTGATCTTCTTCATCTCCCATCTTAATACAGCATCCCTACTTAAAGGCATCTCGGACTTAGTCGATTTTTCATAAATTCTAAGAAATTCATATGTTAGGATGCTGGGAGATGAATGGGATGCTGCATGGAGATGAATCTTGATCTCCTACATCTCTCATCTCAATACAGCATCCCTACTTAAAGCCATCTCGGACTTAGTCGATTTTTCATAAATTCTAAGAAAAACATATGTTAGGATGCTGCGAGATGAATGGGATGCTGCATGGAGATGAATCTTGATCTTCTTCATCTCCCATCTTAATACAGCATCCCTACTTAAATGCATCTCGGACTTAGTCGATTTTTCATAAATTCTAAGAAAAACATATGTTAGGATGCTGCGAGATGAATGGGATGCTGCATGGAGATGAATCTTGATCTTCTTCATCTCCCATCTTAATACATCATCCCTACTTAAAGGCATCTCGGACTTAGTCGATTTTTCATAAATTCTAAGAAATTCATATGTTAGGATGCTGGGAGATGAATGGGATGCTGCATGGAGATGAATCTTGATCTCCTACATCTCCCATCTTAATACAGCATCCCTACTTAAAGCCATCTCGGACTTAGTCGATTTTTCATAAATTCTAAGAAATTCATATGTAAGGATGCTGGGAGATGAATGGGATGCTGCATGGAGATGAATCTTGATCTCCTACATCTCCCATCTCAATACAGCATCCCTACTTAAAGGCATCTCGGACTTAGTCGATTTTTCATAAATTCTAAGAAATTCATATGTTAGGATGCTGGGAGATGAATGGGATGCTGCATGGAGATGAATCTTGATCTTCTTCATCTCCCATCTTAATACAGCATCCCTACATAAAGGCATCTCGGACTTAATCGATTTTTCATAAATTCTAAGAAAAACATATGTTAGGATGCTGCGAGATGAATGGGATGCTGCATGGAGATGAATCTTGATCTTCTTCATCTCCCATCTTAATACAGCATCCCTACTTAAAGGCATCTCGGACTTAGTCAATTTTTCATAAATTCTTAGAAATTCATATGTTAGGATGCTGCGAGATGAATGGGATGCTGCATGGAGATGAATCTTGATCTTCTTCATCTCCCATCTCGATACAGCATCCCTACTTAAATGCATCTCGGACTAAGTCGATTTTTCATAAATTCTAAGAAAAACATATGTTAGGATGCTGCGAGATGAATGGGATGCTGCATGAAGATGAATCTTGATCTTCTTCATCTCCCATCTTAATACAGCATCCCTACTTAAAGGCATCTCGGACTTAGTCGATTTTTCATAAATTCTAAGAAATTCATATGTTAGGATGTCGGGAGATCAATGGGATGCTGCATGGAGATGAATCTTGATCTCCTACATCTCCCATCTTAATACAGCATCCCTACTTAAAGGCATCTCGGACTTAGTCGATTTTTCATAAATTCTAAGAAATTCATATGTTAGGATGCTGAGAGATGAATGGGATGCTGCATGTAGATAAATCTTGATCTTCTTCATCTCCCATCTCAATACAGCATCCCTCTTTAAAGGCATCTCGGACTTAGTCGATTTTTCATAAATTCTAAGAAAAACATATGTTAGGATGCTGCGAGATGAATGGGATGCTGCATGGAGATGAATCTTGATCTCCTACATCTCCCATCTCAATACAGCATCCCTACTTAAAGGCATCTCGGACTTAGTCGATTTTTCATAAATTCTAAGAAATTCATATGTTAGGATGCTGCGAGATGTATGGGATGCTGCATGGAGATGATTCTTGATCTTCTTCATCTCCCATCTCATTACAGCATCCCTTCTTAAAGGCATCTCGGACTTAGTCGATTTTTCATAAATTCTAAGAGATTCATATGTAAGGATGCTGCGAGATGAATGGGATGCTGCATGGAGATGAATCTTAATCTTCTTCATCTCCCATCTTGATAGAGCATCCCTACTTTAAGGCATCTCGGACTTAGTCGATTTTTCATAAATTCTAAGAAAAACATATGTTAGGATGCTGCGAGATGCATGGGATGCTGCATGGAGATGAATCTTGATCTTCTTCATCTCCCATCTTAATACAGCATCCCTGCTTAAAGGCATCTCGGACTTAGTCGATTTTTCATAAATTCTAAGAAAAACATATGTTAGGATGCTGGGAGATGAATGGGATGCTGCATGGAGATGAATCTTGATATTCTTCATCTCCCATCTTAATACAGCATCCCTGCTTAAAGGCATCTCGGACTTAGTCGATTTTTCATAAATTCTAAGAAAAACATATGTTAGGATGCTGCAAGATGAATGGGATGCTGCATGGAGATAAATCTTGATCTTCTACATCTCCCATCTTAATACAGCATCCCTACCTAAAGGCATCTCGGACTTAGTCGATTTTTCATAAATTCTAAGAAAAACATATGTTCGGATGCTGCGAGATGAATGGGATGCTGCATGGAGATGAATCTTGATATTCTTCAACTCCCATCTTAATACCGCATCCCTGCTTAAAGGCATCTCGGACTTAGTCGATTTTTCATAAATTCTAAGAAAAACATATGTTAGGATGCTGCGAGATGAATGGGATGCTGCATGGAGATGAATCTTGATATTCTTCATCTCCCATCTTAATACAGCATCCCTGCTTAAAGGCATCTCGGACAAAGTCGATTTTTCATAAATTCTAAGAAAAACATATGTTAGGATGCTGCGAGATGAATCGGATGCTGCATTGAGATGAACCTTGATCTTCTTCATCTCCCATCTTAATACAGCATCCCTACTTATAGGCATCTCGGACTTAGTCGATTTTTCATAAATTCTAAAAAAACATATGTTAGGATGCTGCGAGATGAATGGTATGCTGCATGGAGATGAATCTTGATCTTCTTCATCTCCCATCTTAATACAGCATCCCTACTTAAATGCATCTCGGACTTAGTCGATTTTTCATAAATTCTAAGAAAAACATATGTTAGGATGCTGCGAGATGAATGGGATGCTGCATGGAGATGAATCTTGATCTTCTTCATCTCCCATCTTAATACAGCATCCCTACTTAAAGGCATCTCGGACTTAGTCGATTTTTCATAAATTCTAAGAAATTCATATGTTAGGATGCTGGGAGATGAATGGGATGCTGCAAGGAGATGAATCTTGATCTCCTACAACTCCCATCTCAATACAGCATCCCTACTTAAAGCCATCTCGGACTTAGTCGATTTTTCAGAAATTCTAAGAAATTCATATGTAAGGATGCTGGGAGATGAATGGGATGCTGCATGGAGATGAATCTTGATCTCCTACATCTCCCATTTCAATACAGCATCCCTACTTAAAGGCATCTCGGACTTAGTCGATTTTTCATAAATTCATAGAAATTCATATGTTAGGATGCTGGGAGATGAATGGGATGCTGCATGGAGATGAATCTTGATCTTCTTCATCTCCCATCTTAATACAGCATCCCTACTTAAAGCCATCTCGGACTTAGTCGATTTTTCATAAATTCTAAGAAATTCATATGTTAGGATGCTGGGAGATGAATGGGATGCTGCATGGAGATGAATCTTGATCTTCTTCATCTCCCATCTTAATACAGCATCCCTACTTAAAGGCATCTCGGACTTAGTCGATTTTTTATAAATTCTAAGAAATTCATATGTTAGGATGCTGCGAGATGAATGGGATGCTGCATGCAGATGAATATTGATCTCCTACATCTCCCGTCTCAATACAGCATCCCTACTTAAAGGCATCTCGGACTTAGTCGATTTTTCATAAATTCATAGAAATTCATATGTTAGGATGCTGGGAGATGAATGGGATGCTGCATGGAGATGAATCTTGATCTCCTACATCTCTCATCTCAATACAGCATCCTTACTTAAAGCCATCTCGGACTTAGTCGATTTTTCATAAATTCTAAGAAAAACATATGTTAGGATGCTGCGAGATGAATGGGATGCTGCATGGAGATGAATCTTGATCTTCTTCATCTCCCATCTTAATACAGCATCCCTAATTAAATGCATCTCGGACTTAGTCGATTTTTCATAAATTCTAAGAAAAACATATGTTAGGATGCTGCGAGATGAATGGGATGCTGCATGGAGATGAATCTTGATCTTCTTCATCTCCCATCTTAATACAGCATCCCTACTTAAAGGCATCTCGGACTTAGTCGATTTTTCATAAATTCATAGAAATTCATATGTTAGGATGCTGGGAGATGAATGGGATGCTGCATGGAGATGAATCTTGATCTTCTTCATCTCCCATCTTAATACAATATCCCTACTTAAAGGCATCTCGGACTTAGTCGATTTTTCATAAATTCTAAGAAATTCATATGTTAGGATGCTGGGAGATGAATGGGATGCTGCATGGAGATGAATCTTGATCTCCTACATCTCCCATCTCAATACAGCATCCCTACTTAAAGGCATCTCGGACTTAGTCGATTTTTCATAAATTCATAGAAATTCATATGTTAGGATGCTGGGAGATGAATGGGATGCTGCATGGAGATGAATCTTGATCTTCTTCATCTCCCATCTTAATACAGCATCCCTACTTAAAGGCATCTCGGACTTAGTCGATTTTTCATAAATTCTAAGAAATTCATATGTTAGGATGCTGGGAGATGAATGGGATGCTGCATGGAGATGAATCTTGATCTCCTACATCTCCCATCTTAATACAGCATCCCTACTTAAAGGCATCTCGGACTTAGTCGATTTTTCATAAATTCATAGAAATTCATATGTTAGGATGCTGGGAGATGAATGGGATGCTGCATGGAGATGAATCTTGATCTTCTTCATCTCCCATCTTAATACAATATCCCTACTTAAAGGCATCTCGGACTTAGTCGATTTTTCATAAATTCTAAGAAAAACATATGTTAGGATGCTGCGAGATGAATGGGATGCTGCATGGAGATGAATCTTGATCTCCTACATCTCCCATCTTAATACAGCATCCCTACTTAAAGCCATCTCGGACTTAGTCGATTTTTCATAAATTCTAAGAAATTCATATGTTAGGATGCTGCGAGATGAATGGGATGCTGCATGCAGATGAATATTGATCTCCTACATCTCCCATCTTAATACAGCATCCCTACTTACAGGCATCTCGGACTTAGTCGATTTTTCATAAATTCTAAGAAATTCATATGTAAGGATGCTGGGAGATGAATGGGATGCTGCGTGGAGATGAATCTTGATCTTCTTCATCTCCCATCTTAATACAGCATCCCTACTTAAAGGCATCTCGGACTTAGTCGATTTTTCATAAATTCATAGAAATTCATATGTTAGGATGCTGGGAGATGAATGGGATGCTGCATGGAGATGAATCTTGATCTTCTTCATCTCCCATCTTAATACAGCATCCCTACTTAAAGGCATCTCGGACTTAGTCGATTTTTCATAAATTCTAAGAAATTCATATGTTAGGATGCTGGGAGATGAATGGGATGCTGCATAGAGATGAATCTTGATCTTCTTCATCTCCCAACACAATACAGCATCCCTACTTAAAGGCATCTCGGACTTAGTCGATTTTTCATAAATTCTAAGAAATTCATATGTAAGGATGCTGGGAGATGAATGGGATGCTGCATGGAGATGAATCTTGATCTCCTACAACTCCCATCTTAATACAGCATCCCTACTTAAAGCCATCTCGGACTTAGTCGATTTTTCAGAAATTCTAAGAAATTCATATGTTAGGATGCTGGGAGATGAATGGGATGCTGCATGGAGATGAATCTTGATCTCCTACATCTCCCATCTCAATACAGCATCCCTACTTAAAGGCATCTCGGACTTAGTCGATTTTTCATAAATTCATAGAAATTCATATGTTAGGATGCTGGGAGATGAATGGGATGCTGCATGGAGATGAATCTTGATCTTCTTCATCTCCCATCTTAATACAGCATCCCTACTTAAAGGCATCTCGGACTTAGTCGATTTTTCATAAATTCTAAGAAATTCATATGTTAGGATGCTGGGAGATGAATGGGATGCTGCATGGAGATGAATCTTGATCTCCTACAACTCCCATCTTAATACAGCATCCCTACTTAAAGCCATCTCGGACTTAGTCGATTTTTCAGAAATTCATAGAAATTCATATGTTAGGATGCTGGGAGATGAATGGGATGCTGCATGGAGATGAATCTTGATCTCCTACATCTCCCATCTCAATACAGCATCCCTACTTAAAGGCATCTCGGACTTAGTCGATTTTTCATAAATTCATAGAAATTCATATGTTAGGATGCTGGGAGATGAATGGGATGCTGCATGGAGATGAATCTTGATCTTCTTCATCTCCCATCTTAATACAGCATCCCTACTTAAAGGCATCTCGGACTTAGTCGATTTTTCATAAATTCTAAGAAATTCATATGTTAGGATGCTGGGAGATGAATGGGATGCTGCATGGAGATGAATCTTGATCTCCTACATCTCCCATCTTAATACAGCATCCCTACTTAAAGGCATCTCGGACTTAGTCGATTTTTCATAAATTCATAGAAATTCATATGTTAGGATGCTGGGAGATGAATGGGATGCTGCATGGAGATGAATCTTGATCTTCTTCATCTCCCAGCTTAATACAGCATCCCTACTTAAAGGCATCTCGGACTTAGTCGATTTTTCATAAATTCTAAGAAATTCATATGTTAGGATGCTGGGAGATGAATGGGATGCTGCATGGAGATGAATCTTGATCTCCTACATCTCCCATCTTAATACAGCATCCCTACTTAAAGGCATCTCGGACTTAGTCGATTTTTCATAAATTCATAGAAATTCATATGTTAGGATGCTGGGAGATGAATGGGATGCTGCATGGAGATGAATCTTGATCTTCTTCATCTCCCATCTTAATACAATATCCCTACTTAAAGGCATCTCGGACTTAGTCGATTTTTCATAAATTCTAAGAAAAACATATGTTAGGATGCTGCGAGATGAATGGGATGCTGCATGGAGATGAATCTTGATCTCCTACATCTCCCATCTCAATACAGCATCCCTACTTAAAGGCATCTCGGACTTAGTCGATTTTTCATAAATTCATAGAAATTCATATGTTAGGATGCTGGGAGATGAATGGGATGCTGCATGGAGATGAATCTTGATCTTCTTCATCTCCCATCTTAATACAGCATCCCTACTTAAAGGCATCTCGGACTTAGTCGATTTTTCATAAATTCTAAGAAATTCATATGTTAGGATGCTGGGAGATAAATGGGATGCTGCATGGAGATGAATCTTGATCTTCTTCATCTCCCATCTTAATACAGCATCCCTACTTAAAGGCATCTCAGACTTAGTCGATTTTTCATAAATTCTTAGAAATTCATATGTTAGGATGCTGCGAGATGAATGGGATGCTGCATGGAGATGAATCTTGATCTCCTACATCTCCCATCTTAATACAGCATCCCTACTTAAAGCCATCTCGGACTTAGTCGATTTTTCATAAATTCTAAGAAATTCATATGTTAGGATGCTGGGAGATGAATGGGATGCTGCATAGAGATGAATCTTGATCTCCTACATCTCCCATCTTAATACAGCATCCCTACTTAAAGCCATCTCGGACTTAGTCGATTTTTCATAAATTCTAAGAAATTCATATGTTAGGATGCTGCGAGATGAATGGGATGCTGCATGCAGATGAATATTGATCTCCTACATCTCCCATCTTAATACAGCATCCCTACTTACAGGCATCTCGGACTTAGTCGATTTTTCATAAATTCTAAGAAAAACATATGTTAGGATGCTGCGAGATGAATGGGATGCTGCATGGAGATGGATCTTGATCTTCTTCATCTCCCATCTTAATACAGCATCCCTACTTAAAGGCATCTCGGACTTAGTCGATTTTTCATAAATTCATAGAAATTCATATGTTAGGATGCTGGGAGATGAATGGGATGCTGCATGGAGATGAATCTTGATCTTCTTCATCTCCCATCTTAATACAGCATCCCTACTTAAAGGCATCTCGGACTTAGTCGATTTTTCATAAATTCTAAGAAATTCATATGTTAGGATGCTGGGAGATGAATGGGATGCTGTATTGAGATGAATCTTGATCTCCTACATCTCCCATCTCAATACAGCATCCCTACTTAAAGACATCTCGGACTTAGTCGATTTTTCATAAATTCTAAGAAAAACATATGTTAGGATGCTGCGAGATGAATGGGATGCTGCATGGAGATGAATCTTGATCTTCTTCATCTCCCATCTTAATACAGCATCCCTACTTAAATGCATCTCGGACTTAGTCGATTTTTCATAAGTTCTAAGAAAAACATATGTTAGGATGCTGCGAGATGAATGGGATGCTGCATGGAGATGAATCTTGATCTTGTTCATCTCCCATCTTAATACAGCATCCCTACTTAAAGGCATCTCGGACTTAGTCGATTTTTCATAAATTCTAAGAAAAACATATGTTAGGATGCTGCGAGATGAATGGGATGCTGCATGGAGATGAATCTTGATCTTCTTCATCTCCAATCTTAATACAGCATCCCTACTTAAGGGCATCTCGGACTTAGTCTATTTTTCATAAATTCTAAGAAATTCATATGTTAGGATGCTGCGAGATGAATGGGATGCTGCATGGAGATGAATTTTGATCTTCTTCATCTCTCATCTTAATACAGCATCCCTACTTAAAGGCATCTCGGACTTAGTCGAATTTTCATAAATTCTAAGAAAAACATATGTTAGGATGCTGGGATATGAATGGGATGCTGCATGGAGATGAATCTTGATCTCCTACATCTCCCATCTCAATACAGCATCCCTACTTAAAAGCATCTCGGACTTAGTCGATTTTTCATAAATTCTAAGAAAAACATATGTTAGGATGCTGCGAGATGAATGGGATGCTGCATGGAGATGAATCTTGATCTTCTTCATCTCTCATCTTAATACAGCATCCCTACTTAAAGGCATCTCGGACTTAGTCGATTTTTCATAAATTCTAAGAAAAACATATGTTAGGATGCTGGGATATGAATGGGATGCTGCATGGAGATGAATCTTGATCTCCTACATCTCCCATCTCAATACAGCATCCCTACTTAAAGGCAGTTCGGACTAAGTCGATTTTTCATAAATTCTAAGAAATTCATATGTAAGGATGCTGCGAGATGAATGGGATGCTGCATAGAGATGAATTTTGATCTTCTTCATCTCTCATCTTAATACAGCATCCCTACTTTAAGTCATCTCGGACTTAGTTGATTTTTCATAAATTCTAAGAAAAACATATGTTAGGATGCTGCGAGATGAATGGGATGCTGCATGGTGATGAATCTTGATCTTCTTCATCTCCCATCTCAATACAGCATCCCTACTTAAAGGCAGTTCGGACTAAGTCGATTTTTCATAAATTCTAAGAAATTCATATGTTAGGATGCTGATAGATGAATGGGATGCTGCATGGAGATGAATCTTGATCTTCTTCATCTCCCATCTTAATACAGCATCCCTACTTAAAGGCATCTCGGACTTAGTCGATTTTTCATAAATTCTAAGAAAATCATATGTTAGGATGCTGCGAGATGAATGGGATGCTGCATGGAGATGAATCTTGATCTTCTTCATCTCTCATATTAATACAGCATCCCTACTTAAAGGCATCTCGGACTTAGTCGATTTTTCATAAATTCTAAGAAATTCATATGTTAGGATGCTGCGAGATGAATGGGATGCTGCATGGAGATGAATCTTGATCTTCTTCATCTCCCGTCTTAATACAGCATCCCTACTTAAAGGCACCTCGGACTTAGTCGATTTTTCATAAATTCTAAGTAAAACATATGTTAGGATGCTGCGAGATGAATGGGATGCTGCATGGAGATGAATCTTGATCTTCTTCATCTCCCATCTTAATACAGCATCCCTACTTAAAGGCATCTCGGACTTAGTCGATTTTTCATAAATTCTAAGAAATTCATATGTTAGGATGCTGCGAGATGTATGGGATGCTGCATGGAGATGATTCTTGATCTTCTTCATCTCCCATCTCAATACAGCATCCCTACTTAAAGACATCTCGGACTTAGTCGATTTTTCATAAATTCTAAGAAAAACATATGTTAGGATGCTGCGAGATGTATGGGATGCTGCCTGGAGATGAATCTTGATCTTCTACATCTCCCATCTCAATACAGCATCCCTCTTTAAAGGCATCTCGGACTTAGTCGAATTTTCATAAATTCTAAGAAAAACATATGTTAGGATGCTGCGAGATGAATGGGATGCTGCATGGAGATGAATTTTGATCTTCTTCATCTCCCATCTTGATAGAGCATCCCTACTTTAAGGCATCTCGGACTTAGTCGATTTTTCATAAATTCTAAGAAAAACATATGTTAGGATGCTGCGAGATGCATGGGATGCTGCATGGAGATGAATCTTGATCTTCTTCATCTCCCATCTTAATACAGCATCCCTGCTTAAAGGCATCTCGGACTTAGTCGATTTTTCATAAATTCTAAGAAAAACATATGTTAGGATGCTGGGAGATGAATGGGATGCTGCATGGAGATGAATCTTGATATTCTTCATCTCCCATCTTAATACAGCATCCCTGCTTAAAGGCATCTCGGACTTAGTCGATTTTTCATAAATTCTAAGAAAAACATATGTTAGGATGCTGCAAGATGAATGGGATGCTGCATGGAGATAAATCTTGATCTTCTACATCTCCCATCTTAATACAGCATCCCTACCTAAAGGCATCTCGGACTTAGTCGATTTTTCATAAATTCTAAGAAAAACATATGTTCGGATGCTGCGAGATGAATGGGATGCTGCATGGAGATGAATCTTGATATTCTTCAACTCCCATCTTAATACCGCATCCCTGCTTAAAGGCATCTCGGACTTAGTCGATTTTTCATAAATTCTAAGAAAAACATATGTTAGGATGCTGCGAGATGAATGGGATGCTGCATGGAGATGAATCTTGATATTCTTCATCTCCCATCTTAATACAGCATCCCTGCTTAAAGGCATCTCGGACAAAGTCGATTTTTCATAAATTCTAAGAAAAACATATGTTAGGATGCTGCGAGATGAATCGGATGCTGCATTGAGATGAACCTTGATCTTCTTCATCTCCCATCTTAATACAGCATCCCTACTTATAGGCATCTCGGACTTAGTCGATTTTTCATAAATTCTAAAAAAACATATGTTAGGATGCTGCGAGATGAATGGTATGCTGCATGGAGATGAATCTTGATCTTCTTCATCTCCCATCTTAATACAGCATCCCTACTTAAATGCATCTCGGACTTAGTCGATTTTTCATAAATTCTAAGAAAAACATATGTTAGGATGCTGCGAGATGAATGGGATGCTGCATGGAGATGAATCTTGATCTTCTTCATCTCCCATCTTAATACAGCATCCCTACTTAAAGGCATCTCGGACTTAGTCGATTTTTCATAAATTCTAAGAAATTCATATGTTAGGATGCTGGGAGATGAATGGGATGCTGCAAGGAGATGAATCTTGATCTCCTACAACTCCCATCTCAATACAGCATCCCTACTTAAAGCCATCTCGGACTTAGTCGATTTTTCAGAAATTCTAAGAAATTCATATGTAAGGATGCTGGGAGATGAATGGGATGCTGCATGGAGATGAATCTTGATCTCCTACATCTCCCATTTCAATACAGCATCCCTACTTAAAGGCATCTCGGACTTAGTCGATTTTTCATAAATTCATAGAAATTCATATGTTAGGATGCTGGGAGATGAATGGGATGCTGCATGGAGATGAATCTTGATCTTCTTCATCTCCCATCTTAATACAGCATCCCTACTTAAAGCCATCTCGGACTTAGTCGATTTTTCATAAATTCTAAGAAATTCATATGTTAGGATGCTGGGAGATGAATGGGATGCTGCATGGAGATGAATCTTGATCTTCTTCATCTCCCATCTTAATACAGCATCCCTACTTAAAGGCATCTCGGACTTAGTCGATTTTTTATAAATTCTAAGAAATTCATATGTTAGGATGCTGCGAGATGAATGGGATGCTGCATGCAGATGAATATTGATCTCCTACATCTCCCGTCTCAATACAGCATCCCTACTTAAAGGCATCTCGGACTTAGTCGATTTTTCATAAATTCATAGAAATTCATATGTTAGGATGCTGGGAGATGAATGGGATGCTGCATGGAGATGAATCTTGATCTCCTACATCTCTCATCTCAATACAGCATCCTTACTTAAAGCCATCTCGGACTTAGTCGATTTTTCATAAATTCTAAGAAAAACATATGTTAGGATGCTGCGAGATGAATGGGATGCTGCATGGAGATGAATCTTGATCTTCTTCATCTCCCATCTTAATACAGCATCCCTAATTAAATGCATCTCGGACTTAGTCGATTTTTCATAAATTCTAAGAAAAACATATGTTAGGATGCTGCGAGATGAATGGGATGCTGCATGGAGATGAATCTTGATCTTCTTCATCTCCCATCTTAATACAGCATCCCTACTTAAAGGCATCTCGGACTTAGTCGATTTTTCATAAATTCATAGAAATTCATATGTTAGGATGCTGGGAGATGAATGGGATGCTGCATGGAGATGAATCTTGATCTTCTTCATCTCCCATCTTAATACAATATCCCTACTTAAAGGCATCTCGGACTTAGTCGATTTTTCATAAATTCTAAGAAATTCATATGTTAGGATGCTGGGAGATGAATGGGATGCTGCATGGAGATGAATCTTGATCTCCTACATCTCCCATCTCAATACAGCATCCCTACTTAAAGGCATCTCGGACTTAGTCGATTTTTCATAAATTCATAGAAATTCATATGTTAGGATGCTGGGAGATGAATGGGATGCTGCATGGAGATGAATCTTGATCTTCTTCATCTCCCATCTTAATACAGCATCCCTACTTAAAGGCATCTCGGACTTAGTCGATTTTTCATAAATTCTAAGAAATTCATATGTTAGGATGCTGGGAGATGAATGGGATGCTGCATGGAGATGAATCTTGATCTCCTACATCTCCCATCTTAATACAGCATCCCTACTTAAAGGCATCTCGGACTTAGTCGATTTTTCATAAATTCATAGAAATTCATATGTTAGGATGCTGGGAGATGAATGGGATGCTGCATGGAGATGAATCTTGATCTTCTTCATCTCCCATCTTAATACAATATCCCTACTTAAAGGCATCTCGGACTTAGTCGATTTTTCATAAATTCTAAGAAAAACATATGTTAGGATGCTGCGAGATGAATGGGATGCTGCATGGAGATGAATCTTGATCTCCTACATCTCCCATCTTAATACAGCATCCCTACTTAAAGCCATCTCGGACTTAGTCGATTTTTCATAAATTCTAAGAAATTCATATGTTAGGATGCTGCGAGATGAATGGGATGCTGCATGCAGATGAATATTGATCTCCTACATCTCCCATCTTAATACAGCATCCCTACTTACAGGCATCTCGGACTTAGTCGATTTTTCATAAATTCTAAGAAATTCATATGTAAGGATGCTGGGAGATGAATGGGATGCTGCGTGGAGATGAATCTTGATCTTCTTCATCTCCCATCTTAATACAGCATCCCTACTTAAAGGCATCTCGGACTTAGTCGATTTTTCATAAATTCATAGAAATTCATATGTTAGGATGCTGGGAGATGAATGGGATGCTGCATGGAGATGAATCTTGATCTTCTTCATCTCCCATCTTAATACAGCATCCCTACTTAAAGGCATCTCGGACTTAGTCGATTTTTCATAAATTCTAAGAAATTCATATGTTAGGATGCTGGGAGATGAATGGGATGCTGCATAGAGATGAATCTTGATCTTCTTCATCTCCCAACACAATACAGCATCCCTACTTAAAGGCATCTCGGACTTAGTCGATTTTTCATAAATTCTAAGAAATTCATATGTAAGGATGCTGGGAGATGAATGGGATGCTGCATGGAGATGAATCTTGATCTCCTACAACTCCCATCTTAATACAGCATCCCTACTTAAAGCCATCTCGGACTTAGTCGATTTTTCAGAAATTCTAAGAAATTCATATGTTAGGATGCTGGGAGATGAATGGGATGCTGCATGGAGATGAATCTTGATCTCCTACATCTCCCATCTCAATACAGCATCCCTACTTAAAGGCATCTCGGACTTAGTCGATTTTTCATAAATTCATAGAAATTCATATGTTAGGATGCTGGGAGATGAATGGGATGCTGCATGGAGATGAATCTTGATCTTCTTCATCTCCCATCTTAATACAGCATCCCTACTTAAAGGCATCTCGGACTTAGTCGATTTTTCATAAATTCTAAGAAATTCATATGTTAGGATGCTGGGAGATGAATGGGATGCTGCATGGAGATGAATCTTGATCTCCTACAACTCCCATCTTAATACAGCATCCCTACTTAAAGCCATCTCGGACTTAGTCGATTTTTCAGAAATTCATAGAAATTCATATGTTAGGATGCTGGGAGATGAATGGGATGCTGCATGGAGATGAATCTTGATCTCCTACATCTCCCATCTCAATACAGCATCCCTACTTAAAGGCATCTCGGACTTAGTCGATTTTTCATAAATTCATAGAAATTCATATGTTAGGATGCTGGGAGATGAATGGGATGCTGCATGGAGATGAATCTTGATCTTCTTCATCTCCCATCTTAATACAGCATCCCTACTTAAAGGCATCTCGGACTTAGTCGATTTTTCATAAATTCTAAGAAATTCATATGTTAGGATGCTGGGAGATGAATGGGATGCTGCATGGAGATGAATCTTGATCTCCTACATCTCCCATCTTAATACAGCATCCCTACTTAAAGGCATCTCGGACTTAGTCGATTTTTCATAAATTCATAGAAATTCATATGTTAGGATGCTGGGAGATGAATGGGATGCTGCATGGAGATGAATCTTGATCTTCTTCATCTCCCATCTTAATACAGCATCCCTACTTAAAGGCATCTCGGACTTAGTCGATTTTTCATAAATTCTAAGAAATTCATATGTTAGGATGCTGGGAGATGAATGGGATGCTGCATGGAGATGAATCTTGATCTCCTACATCTCCCATCTTAATACAGCATCCCTACTTAAAGGCATCTCGGACTTAGTCGATTTTTCATAAATTCATAGAAATTCATATGTTAGGATGCTGGGAGATGAATGGGATGCTGCATGGAGATGAATCTTGATCTTCTTCATCTCCCATCTTAATACAATATCCCTACTTAAAGGCATCTCGGACTTAGTCGATTTTTCATAAATTCTAAGAAAAACATATGTTAGGATGCTGCGAGATGAATGGGATGCTGCATGGAGATGAATCTTGATCTCCTACATCTCCCATCTCAATACAGCATCCCTACTTAAAGGCATCTCGGACTTAGTCGATTTTTCATAAATTCATAGAAATTCATATGTTAGGATGCTGGGAGATGAATGGGATGCTGCATGGAGATGAATCTTGATCTTCTTCATCTCCCATCTTAATACAGCATCCCTACTTAAAGGCATCTCGGACTTAGTCGATTTTTCATAAATTCTAAGAAATTCATATGTTAGGATGCTGGGAGATAAATGGGATGCTGCATGGAGATGAATCTTGATCTTCTTCATCTCCCATCTTAATACAGCATCCCTACTTAAAGGCATCTCAGACTTAGTCGATTTTTCATAAATTCTTAGAAATTCATATGTTAGGATGCTGCGAGATGAATGGGATGCTGCATGGAGATGAATCTTGATCTCCTACATCTCCCATCTTAATACAGCATCCCTACTTAAAGCCATCTCGGACTTAGTCGATTTTTCATAAATTCTAAGAAATTCATATGTTAGGATGCTGGGAGATGAATGGGATGCTGCATAGAGATGAATCTTGATCTCCTACATCTCCCATCTTAATACAGCATCCCTACTTAAAGCCATCTCGGACTTAGTCGATTTTTCATAAATTCTAAGAAATTCATATGTTAGGATGCTGCGAGATGAATGGGATGCTGCATGCAGATGAATATTGATCTCCTACATCTCCCATCTTAATACAGCATCCCTACTTACAGGCATCTCGGACTTAGTCGATTTTTCATAAATTCTAAGAAAAACATATGTTAGGATGCTGCGAGATGAATGGGATGCTGCATGGAGATGGATCTTGATCTTCTTCATCTCCCATCTTAATACAGCATCCCTACTTAAAGGCATCTCGGACTTAGTCGATTTTTCATAAATTCATAGAAATTCATATGTTAGGATGCTGGGAGATGAATGGGATGCTGCATGGAGATGAATCTTGATCTTCTTCATCTCCCATCTTAATACAGCATCCCTACTTAAAGGCATCTCGGACTTAGTCGATTTTTCATAAATTCTAAGAAATTCATATGTTAGGATGCTGGGAGATGAATGGGATGCTGCATTGAGATGAATCTTGATCTCCTACATCTCCCATCTCAATACAGCATCCCTACTTAAAGACATCTCGGACTTAGTCGATTTTTCATAAATTCTAAGAAAAACATATGTTAGGATGCTGCGAGATGAATGGGATGCTGCATGGAGATGAATCTTGATCTTCTTCATCTCCCATCTTAATACAGCATCCCTACTTAAATGCATCTCGGACTTAGTCGATTTTTCATAAGTTCTAAGAAAAACATATGTTAGGATGCTGCGAGATGAATGGGATGCTGCATGGAGATGAATCTTGATCTTGTTCATCTCCCATCTTAATACAGCATCCCTACTTAAAGGCATCTCGGACTTAGTCGATTTTTCATAAATTCTAAGAAAAACATATGTTAGGATGCTGCGAGATGAATGGGATGCTGCATGGAGATGAATCTTGATCTTCTTCATCTCCAATCTTAATACAGCATCCCTACTTAAGGGCATCTCGGACTTAGTCTATTTTTCATAAATTCTAAGAAATTCATATGTTAGGATGCTGCGAGATGAATGGGATGCTGCATGGAGATGAATTTTGATCTTCTTCATCTCTCATCTTAATACAGCATCCCTACTTAAAGGCATCTCGGACTTAGTCGAATTTTCATAAATTCTAAGAAAAACATATGTTAGGATGCTGGGATATGAATGGGATGCTGCATGGAGATGAATCTTGATCTCCTACATCTCCCATCTCAATACAGCATCCCTACTTAAAAGCATCTCGGACTTAGTCGATTTTTCATAAATTCTAAGAAAAACATATGTTAGGATGCTGCGAGATGAATGGGATGCTGCATGGAGATGAATCTTGATCTTCTTCATCTCTCATCTTAATACAGCATCCCTACTTAAAGGCATCTCGGACTTAGTCGATTTTTCATAAATTCTAAGAAAAACATATGTTAGGATGCTGGGATATGAATGGGATGCTGCATGGAGATGAATCTTGATCTCCTACATCTCCCATCTCAATACAGCATCCCTACTTAAAGGCAGTTCGGACTAAGTCGATTTTTCATAAATTCTAAGAAATTCATATGTAAGGATGCTGCGAGATGAATGGGATGCTGCATAGAGATGAATTTTGATCTTCTTCATCTCTCATCTTAATACAGCATCCCTACTTTAAGTCATCTCGGACTTAGTTGATTTTTCATAAATTCTAAGAAAAACATATGTTAGGATGCTGCGAGATGAATGGGATGCTGCATGGTGATGAATCTTGATCTTCTTCATCTCCCATCTCAATACAGCATCCCTACTTAAAGGCAGTTCGGACTAAGTCGATTTTTCATAAATTCTAAGAAATTCATATGTTAGGATGCTGATAGATGAATGGGATGCTGCATGGAGATGAATCTTGATCTTCTTCATCTCCCATCTTAATACAGCATCCCTACTTAAAGGCATCTCGGACTTAGTCGATTTTTCATAAATTCTAAGAAAATCATATGTTAGGATGCTGCGAGATGAATGGGATGCTGCATGGAGATGAATCTTGATCTTCTTCATCTCTCATATTAATACAGCATCCCTACTTAAAGGCATCTCGGACTTAGTCGATTTTTCATAAATTCTAAGAAATTCATATGTTAGGATGCTGCGAGATGAATGGGATGCTGCATGGAGATGAATCTTGATCTTCTTCATCTCCCGTCTTAATACAGCATCCCTACTTAAAGGCACCTCGGACTTAGTCGATTTTTCATAAATTCTAAGTAAAACATATGTTAGGATGCTGCGAGATGAATGGGATGCTGCATGGAGATGAATCTTGATCTTCTTCATCTCCCATCTTAATACAGCATCCCTACTTAAAGGCATCTCGGACTTAGTCGATTTTTCATAAATTCTAAGAAATTCATATGTTAGGATGCTGCGAGATGTATGGGATGCTGCATGGAGATGATTCTTGATCTTCTTCATCTCCCATCTCAATACAGCATCCCTACTTAAAGACATCTCGGACTTAGTCGATTTTTCATAAATTCTAAGAAAAACATATGTTAGGATGCTGCGAGATGTATGGGATGCTGCCTGGAGATGAATCTTGATCTTCTACATCTCCCATCTCAATACAGCATCCCTCTTTAAAGGCATCTCGGACTTAGTCGAATTTTCATAAATTCTAAGAAAAACATATGTTAGGATGCTGCGAGATGAATGGGATGCTGCATGGAGATGAATTTTGATCTTCTTCATCTCTCATCTTAATACAGCATCCCTACTTAAAGGCATCTCGGACTTAGTCGAATTTTCATAAATTCTAAGAAAAACATATGTTAGGATGCTGGGATATGAATGGGATGCTGCATGGAGATGAATCTTGATCTCCTACATCTCCCATCTCAATACAGCATCCCTACTTAAAAGCATCTCGGACTTAGTCGATTTTTCATAAATTCTAAGAAAAACATATGTTAGGATGCTGCGAGATGAATGGGATGCTGCATGGAGATGAATTTTGATCTTCTTCATCTCTCATCTTAATACAGCATCCCTACTTAAAGGCATCTCGGACTTAGTCGAATTTTCATAAATTCTAAGAAAAACATATGTTAGGATGCTGGGATATGAATGGGATGCTGCATGGAGATGAATCTTGATCTCCTACATCTCCCATCTCAATACAGCATCCCTACTTAAAAGCATCTCGGACTTAGTCGATTTTTCATAAATTCTAAGAAAAACATATGTTAGGATGCTGCGAGATGAATGGGATGCTGCATGGAGATGAATCTTGATCTTCTTCATCTCTCATCTTAATACAGCATCCCTACTTAAAGGCATCTCGGACTTAGTCGATTTTTCATAAATTCTAAGAAAAACATATGTTAGGATGCTGAGAGATGAATGTGATGCTGCATGGAGATAAATCTTGATCTTTTACATCTCCTATCTTAATACAGCATCCCTACTTAAAGGCATCTCGGACTTAGTCGATTTTTCATAAATTCTAAGTAAAACATATGTTAGGATGCTGCGAGATGAATGGTATGCTGCATGGAGATGAATCTTGATCTTGTTCATCTCCCATCTTAATACAGCATCCCCACTTAAAGGCATCTCGGACTTAGTCGATTTTTCATAAATTCTAAGAAATTCATATGTTAGGATGCTGCGAGATGAATGGGATGCTGCATGGAGATGAATCTTGATCTTCTTCATCTCCCATCTTAATACAGCATCCCCACTTAAAGGCATCTCGGACTTAGTCGATTTTTCATAAATTCTAAGAAATTCATATGTTAGGATGCTGCGAGATGAATGGGATGCTGCATGGAGATGAATCTTGATCTTCTTCATCTCTCATATTAATACAGCATCCCTACTTAAAGGCATCTCGGACTTAGTCGATTTTTCATAAATTCTAAGAAATTCATATGTTAGGATGCTGGGAGATGAATGGGATGCTGCATGGAGATGAATCTTGATCTTCTTCATCTTCCATCTGAAAACAGCATCCCTACTTAAAGGCATCTCGGACTTAGTCGATTTTTCATAATTTCTAAGAAAAACATATGTTAGGATGTTGCGAGATGAATGGGATGCTGCATGGAGATGAATCTTGATCTTCTTCATCTCCCATCTTAATACAGCATCCCTACTTAAAGGCATCTCGGACTTAGTCGATTTTTCATAATTTCTAAGAAAAACATATGTTAGGATGCTGCGAGATGATGTCCGGGATGCTGCATGGAGATGAATCTTGATCTTCTTCAACTCCCATCTTAATACAGCATCCCTGCTTAAGGGCATCTCGGACTTAGTCGATTTTTCATAAATTCTTAGAAAAAAATATGTTAGGATGCTGCGAGATGAATGGGATGCTGCATGGAGATGAATCTTGATCTTGTTCATCTCCCATCTCAATACAGCATCCCTACTTAAAGGCATCTCGGACTTAGTCGATTTTTCATAAATTCTAAGAAAAACATATGTTAGGATGCTGGGAGATGGATGGGATGCTGCATGGAGATGAATCTTGATCTTCTTCATCTTCCATCTGAAAACAGCATCCCTACTTAAAGGCATCTCGGACTTAGTCGATTTTTCATAATTTCTAAGAAAAACATATGTTAGGATGCTGCAAGATGAATGGGATGCTGCATGGAGATGAATCTTGATCTTCTTCATCTCCCATCTGAAAACAGCATCCCTACTTAAAGGCATCTCGGACTTAGTCGATTTTTCATAATTTTTAAGAAAAACATATGTTAGGATGCTGCGAGATGAATGGGATGCTGCATGGAGATGAATCTTGATCTTCTTCATCTCCCATCTCAATACAGCATCCCTACTTTAAGGCATCTCGGACTTAGTCGATTTTTCATGAATTCTAAGTAAAACATATGTTAGGATGCTGGGAGATAAATGGGATGCTGCATGGAGATGAATCTTGATCTTCTTCTTGTCCCATCTTAATACAGCATCCCTACTTAAAGGCATCTCAGACTTAGTCGATTTTTCATAATTTCTAAGAAAAACATATGTTAGGATGCTGCGAGATGAATGAGATGCTGCAGGGAGATTAATCTTGATCTCCTACATCTCCCATCTCAATACAGCATCCCTACTTACAGCCATCTCAGACTTAGTCGATTTTTCATAAATTCTAAGAAATTCATATGTTAGGATGCTGCGAGATAAATGGGATGCTGCATGGAGATGAATCTTGATCTCCTACATCTCCCATCTTAATACAGCATCCCTACTTAAAAGCATCTCGGACTTAGTCGATTTTTCATAAATTCTAAGAAAAACATATGTTAGGAAGCTGCGAGATGAATGGGATGCTGCATGGAGATGAATCTTGATCTTCTTCATCTCCCATCTCAATACAGCATCCCTACTTAAAGGCATCTCGGACTCAGTCGATTTTTCATAAATTCTAAGAAAAACATATGTTAGGATGCTGGGAGATGAATGGGATGCTGCATTGAGATGAATCTTGATCTTCTTCATCTCCCATCTTAATACAGCATCCCTCCTTAAAGGCATCTCGGACCTAGTCGATTTTTCATAAATACTAAGAAATTCATTTGTTAGGATGCTGCGAGATGAATGGGATGCTGCATGGAGATGAATCTTGATCTTCTTCATCTCCCATCTCGATACAGCATCCCTACTTAAAGGCATCTCGGACTTAGTCGATTTTTCATAAATTCTAAGAAAAACATATGTTAGGATGCTGCGAGATGAATGGGATGCTGCATGGAGATGAATCTTGATCTTCTTCATCTCCCATCTTAATACAGCATCCCTACTTAAATGCATCTCGGACTTAGTCAATTTTTCATAAATTCTAAGAAAAACATATGTTAGGATGCTGCGAGATGAATGGGATGCTGCATGGAGATGAATCTTGATCTCCTACATCTCTCATCTCAATACAGCATCCCTACTTAAAGCCATCTCGGACTTAGTCGATTTTTCATAAATTCATAGAAATTCATATGTGAGGATGCTGCGAGATGAATGGGATGCTGCATGGAGATGAATCTTGATCTCCTACATCTCTCATCTCAATACAGCATCCCTACTTAAAGCCATCTCGGACTTAAACGATTTTTCATAAATTCATAGAAATTCATATGTTAGGATGCTGGGAGATTAATGGGATGCTGCATGGAGAAGAATCTTGATCTTCTTCATCTCTCATCTTAATACAGCATCATTACTTAAAGGCATCTCGGACTTAGTCGATTTTTCATAAATTCTAAGAAATTCATATGTTAGGATGCTGCGAGATGAATGGGATGCTGCATGGAGATGAATCTTGATCTTCTTCAACTCCCATCTCGATACAGCATCCCTACTTAAAGGCATCTCGGACTTAGTCGATTTTTCATAAATTCTAAGAAAAACATATGTTAGGATGCTGCGAGATGAATGGGCTGCTGCATGGAGATGAATCTTGATCTTCTTCATCTCCAGTCTTTATACAGCATCCCTACTTAAAGGCATCTCGGACTTAGTCGATTTTTCATAAATTTCAAGAAAAACATAAGTTAGGATGCTGGGAGATGAATGGGATGCTGCATGGAGATGAATCTTGATCTTCTTCATCTCCAGTCTTTATACAGCATCCCTACTTAAAGCCATCTCGGACTAAGTCGATTTTTCATGAATTCTTAGAAATTGATATGTTAGGATGCTGCGAGATGAATGGGATGCTGCATGGAGATGAATCTTGATCTCCTACATCTCCCATCTCAATACAGCATCCCTACTTAAAGGCATCTCGGACTTAGTCGATTTTTCATAAATTCTAAGAAAAACATATGTTTGGATGCTGCGACATGAATGGGATGCTACATGGAGATGAATCTTGATCTTCTACATCTCCCATCTCGATACAGCATCCCTACTTAAAGGCATCTCGGACTTAGTCGATTTTTCATAAATTCTAAGAAATTCATATGTTAGGATGCTGCGAGATGAATGGGATGCTGCATGGAGATGAATCTTGATCTTCTTCATCTCCCATCTTAATACAGCATCCCTACTTAAAGGCATCTCGGTCTTAGTCGATTTTTCATAAACTCTAAGAAATTCATATGTTAGGATGCTGGGAAATGAATGGGATGCTGCATGGAGATGAATCTTGATCTCCTACATCTCCCATCTCAATACAGCATCCCTACTTAAAGGCATCTCGGACTTATTCGATTTTTCATAAATTCATAGAAATTCATATGTTAGGATGCTGGGAGATGAATGGGATGCTGCATGGAGATGAATCTTGATCTTCTTCATCTCCCATCTTAATACAGCATCCCTACTTAAAGGCATCTCGGACTTAAACGATTTTTCATAAATTCTAAGAAATTCATATGTTAGGATGCTGGGAGATGAATGGGATGCTGCATGGAGATGAATCTTGATCTCCTACATCTCCCATCTCAATACAGCATCCCTACTTAAAGGCATCTCGGACTTAGTCGATTTTTCATAAATTCATAGAAATTCATATGTTAGGATGCTGCGAGATGAATGGGATGCTGCATGGAGATGAATCTTGATCTTCTTCATCTCCCATCTTAATACAGCGTCCCTACTTAAAGGCATCTCGGACTTAGTCGATTTTTCATAAATTCTTAGAAATTCATATGTTAGGATGCTGCGAGATGAATGGGATGCTGCATGGAGATGAATCTTGATCTCCTACATCTCTCATCTCAATACAGCATCCCTACTTAAAGCCATCTCGGACTTTGTCGATTTTTCATAAATTCATAGAAATTCATATGTTAGGATGCTGCGAGATGAATGGGATGCTGCATAGAGATGAATCTTGATCTCCTACATCTCTCATCTCAATACAGCATCCCTACTTAAAGGCATCTCGGACTTAGTCGATTTTTCATAAATTCATAGAAATTCATATGTTAGGATGCTGGGAGATGAATGGGATGCTGCATGGAGATGAATCTTGATCTCCTACATCTCCCATCTCAATACAGCATCCCTACTTAAAGGCATCTCGGACTTATTCGATTTTTCATAAAGTCATATAAATTCATATGTTAGGATGCTGCGAGATGAATGGGATGCTGCATGGAGATGAATCTTGATCTTCTTCATCTCCCATCTTAATACAGCATCCCTACTTAAAGCCATCTCGGACGTAGTCGATTTTTCATAAATTCTAAGAAAAACATATGTTAGGATGCTGCGAGATGAATGGGATGCTGCATGCAGATGAATATTGATCTCCTACATCTCCCGTCTCAATACAGCATCCCTACTTAAAGCCATCTCGGACTTAGTCGATTTTTCATAAATTCTAAGAAATTCATATGTTAGGATGCTGCGAGATGAATGGGATGCTGCATCGAGATGAATCTTGATCTTCTTCATCTCCCATCTTAATACAGCATCCCAACTTAAAGGCATCTCGGACTTAGTCGATTTTTCAAATTCTAAGAAAATCATATGTTAGGATGCTGGGAGATGAATAAGATGCTGCATGGAGATGAATCTTGATCTCCTTCATCTCCCATCTCAATACAGCATCCCTACTTAAAGGCATCTCGGACTCAGTCGATTTTTCATAAATTCTTAGAAAAACATATGTTAGGATGCTTGGAGATGAATGGGATGCTGCATGGAGATGAATCTTGATCTTCTTCATCTCCCATCTTAATACAGCATCCCTACTTAAAGGCATCTCGGACTTAGTCGATTTTTCGTAAATTCTAAGAAAAACATATGTTAGGATGCTGGGAGATGAATGGGATGCTGCATGGAGATTAATCTTGATCTTCTTTATCTCCCATCTCAGTACAGCATCCCTGCTGAAAGGCATCTCGGACTTAGTCGATTTTTCATTAATTCTAAGAAAAACATATGTTAGGATGCTGGGAGATGAATAAGATGCTGCATGGAGATGAATCTTGATCTTCTTCATCTCCCATCTCAATACAGCATCCCTACTTAAAGGCATCTCGGACTTAGTCGATTTTTCATAAATTCTAAGAAAAACATATGTAAGGATGCTGCGAGATGAATGGGATGCTGCATGGAGATGAATCTTGATCTTCTTCATCTCTCATCTCAATACAGCATCCCTACTTAAAGGCATCTCGGGCTTAGTCGATTTTTCATAAATTCTAAGAAATTCATATGTTAGGATGCTGCGAGATGAATGGGATGCTGCATGGAGATGAATCTTGATCTTCTTCATCTCCCATCTCAATACAGCATCCCTACTTAAAGGCATCTCGGACTTAGTCGATTTTTCATATATTCTAAGAAAAACATATGTTAGGATGCTGCGAGATGAATGGGATGCTGCATGGAGATGAATCTTGATCTTCTTCATCTCCTGTCTTAATACAGCATCCCTGCTTAAAGGCATCTCGGACTTAGTCGATTTTTCATAAATTCTAAGAAAAACATATGTTACGATGCTGCGAGATGTATGGGATGCCGCATGGAGATGAATCTTGATCTTCTTCATCTCTCATCTCAATACAGCATCCCTGCTTAAAGGCATCTCGGACTTAGTCGATTTTTCATAAATTCTAAGAAATTCATATGTTAGGATGCTGCGAGATGAATGGGATGCTGCATGGAGATGAATCTTGATCTTCTTCATCTCCCATCTCAATACAGCATCCCTACTTAAAGGCATCTCGGACTTAGTCGATTTTTCATAAATTCTAAGAAAAACATATGTTAAGATGCTGCGAGATGAATGGGATGCTGCATGGAGATGAATCTTAATCTTCTTCATCTCCCATCCTAATACAGCATCCCTACTTAAAGGCATCTCGGACTTAGTCGATTTTTCATAAATTCTAAGAAAAACATATGTTGGGATGCTGCGAGATTAATGGGATGCTGCATGGAGATGAATCTTAATCTTCTTCATCTTCCATCTTAATACAGCATCCCTACTTAAAGGCATCTCGGACTTAGTCGATTTTTCATAAATTCTAAGAAAAACATATGTTAGGATGCTGCGAGATAAATGGGATGCTGCATGGAGATGAATCTTGATCTTCTTCATCTTTCATCTTAAAACAGCATCCCTACTTAAAGGCATCTCGGACTTAGTCGATTTTTCATATATTCTAAGAAAAACATATGTTAGGATGCTGCGAGATGAATGGGATGCTGCATGGAGATGAATCTTGATCTTCTTCATCTCTCATCTCAATACAGCATCCCTACTTAAAGGCATCTCGGACTTAGTCGATTTTTCATAAATTCTAAGAAATTCATATGTTAGGATGCTGCGAGATGAATGGGATGCTGCATGGAGATGAATCTTGATCTTCTTCATCTCCCATCTCAATACAGCATCCCTACTTAAAGGCATCTCGGACTTAGTCGATTTTTCATAAATTCTAAGAAAAACATATGTTAGGATGCTGCGAGATAAATGGGATGCTGCATGGAGATGAATCTTGATCTTCTTCATCTCTCATCTCAATACAGCATCCCTACTTAAAGGCATCTCGGACTTAGTCGATTTTTCATAAATTCTAAGAAATTCATGAAAATATTTTCAATCAATACCATATGACCCATCAGGGTCCTTTGCTTCATATAAGTTTGCCTTGCTTGGTGTGGTAACATTTGAGTGTAGTTCTGACATCCCCATTTTGGGACTTAGCCGATTTTTCGTAAAATACCATATGACCCATCAGGGTCCTTTCCTTCATATAAGTTTGCCTTGCTTGGTGTGGTAACATTTGAGTGTAGTTCTGACATCCCCATTTTGGGACTTAGCCGATTTTTCGTAAAATACCATATGACCCATCAGGGTCCTTGCCTTCATATAAGTTTGCCTTGCTTGGTGTGGTAACATTTGAGTGTAGTTCTGACATCCCCATTTTGGGACTTAGCCGATTTTTCGATCAATACCATATGACCCATCAGGGTCCTTTGCTTCATATAAGTTTGCCTTGCTTGGTGTGGTAACATTTGAGTGTAGTTCTGACATCATCATTTTGGGACTTAGCCGATTTTTCGTAAAATACCATATGACCCATCAGGGTCCTTGCCTTCATATAAGTTTGCCTTGCTTGGTGTGGTAACACATGAGTGTAGTTCTGACATCCCCATTTTGGGACTTAGCCGATTTTTCGACCAATACCATATGACCCATCAGGGTCCTTTGCTTCATATAAGTTTGCCTTGCTTGGTGTGGTAACATTTGAGTGTAGTTCTGACATCCCCATTTTGGGACTTAGCCGATTTTTCGTAAAATACCATATGACCCATCAGGGTCCTTGCCTTCATATAAGTTTGCCTTGCTTGGTGTGGTAACATTTGAGTGTAGTTCTGACATCCCCATTTTGGGACTTAGCCGATTTTTCAATCAATACCATATGACCCATCAGGGTCCTTTGCTTCATATAAGTTTGCCTTGCTTGGTGTGGTAACATTTGAGTGTAGTTCTGACATCCCCATTTTGGGACTTAGCCGATTTTTCGTAAAATACCATATGACCCATCAGGGTCCTTGCCTTCATATAAGTTTGCCTTGCTTGGTGTGGTAACACATGAGTGTAGTTCTGACATCCCCATTTTGGGACTTAGCCGATTTTTCGACCAATACCATATGACCCATCAGGGTCCTTTGCTTCATATAAGTTTGCCTTGCTTGGTGTGGTAACATTTGATTGTAGTTCTGACATCCCCATTTTGGGACTTAGCCGATTTTTCGTAAAATACCATATGACCCATCAGGGTCCTTGCCTTCATATAAGTTTGCCTTGCTTGGTGTGGTAACATTTGAGTGTAGTTCTGACATCCCCATTTTGGGACTTAGCCGATTTTTCAATCAATACCATATGACCCATCAGGGTCCTTTGCTTCATATAAGTTTGCCTTGCTTGGTGTGGTAACATTTGAGTGTAGTTCTGACATCCCCATTTTGGGACTTAGCCGATTTTTCGTAAAATACCATATGACCCATCAGGGTCCTTGCCTTCATATAAGTTTGCCTTGCTTGGTGTGGTAACACATGAGTGTAGTTCTGACATCCCCATTTTGGGACTTAGCCGATTTTTCGACCAATACCATATGACCCATCAGGGTCCTTTGCTTCATATAAGTTTGCCTTGCTTGGTGTGGTAACATTTGAGTGTAGTTCTGACATCCCCATTTTGGGACTTAGCCGATTTTTCGTAAAATACCATATGACCCATCAGGGTCCTTGCCTTCATATAAGTTTGCCTTGCTTGGTGTGGTAACATTTGAGTGTAGTTCTGACATCCCCATTTTGGGACTTAGCCGATTTTTCAATCAATACCATATGACCCATCAGGGTCCTTTGCTTCATATAAGTTTGCCTTGCTTGGTGTGGTAACATTTGAGTGTAGTTCTGACATCCCCATTTTGGGACTTAGCCGATTTTTCGTAAAATACCATATGACCCATCAGGGTCCTTGCCTTCATATAAGTTTGCCTTGCTTGGTGTGGTAACATTTGAGTGTAGTTCTGACATCCCCATTTTGGGACTTAGCCGATTTTTCGATCAATACCATATGACCCATCAGGGTCCTTTGCTTCATATAAGTTTGCCTTGCTTGGTGTGGTAACATTTGAGTGTAGTTCTGACATCATCATTTTGGGACTTAGCCGATTTTTCGTAAAATACCATATGACCCATCAGGGTCCTTGCCTTCATATAAGTTTGCCTTGCTTGGTGTGGTAACACATGAGTGTAGTTCTGACATCCCCATTTTGGGACTTAGCCGATTTTTCGACCAATACCATATGACCCATCAGGGTCCTTTGCTTCATATAAGTTTGCCTTGCTTGGTGTGGTAACATTTGAGTGTAGTTCTGACATCCCCATTTTGGGACTTAGCCGATTTTTCGATCCATCCTATATGACCCATCAGGGTCCTTTTTCTTCATATAAGTTTCCCAAGACTTAGTGCTTTTTACCTTTGGACACCAATATCACCCTTACGGGTTTCTTTGATCTTCTCACTTTGTATTGACCAAATGTAGGTCTTGCCATGCCAAACATATAATTGTTCTACACCAAGTCTCTATCTCGTACCGCCAGCTCGGTACATTCGATCAACCTGCCCTTAAGGCACCCGGGACTTAGCCATTTTTTCACATTTTTCATGATTTTGAGGCAACTTTTCTCGACTTTGTCACCTTATATCACCAAGATCCTTTCCCTTTAGCGCTTCACTCTGTTCGTATGATATTTAGCGCTGACTATCACCTTTCTGTCGCTGAGCTCAACTTCTTATTCGGTGCCATAGAGCCAGAGATATTTGGTGTATGCTGTTATAAGGGAAGTTTGTCACTTTTTCAAAGGCCCACTTTGGGACGCCCATATCTCACCTTCAGGTATCTTCGATCTTCTTGTCGTCTATGGACGAAACTTAGGCCTTGTCTTGGCCAACTTATAAATGTTCTACGGCCAAGCCGTATCTCTTACCGCCAGCCCGGTATTCATGGACTTAGTCGGATTTTCGCCTCTCGTGGTAACAATTTCTGACTTTGACTCACAATAACACCCGAACGGTCACATGCTAGCGCTTTGCTTGGTAGGAATTATAGTTAGCGCTACCTTTTCTCTTTCCATCGATACCTTGTTCGTTCCATTCCATGCCATACAGCCGAAGTTATGATGTTTCCCGTTTTCCATATCATGTGGAGCTTATGCTCTGGGAAAACCATCTAACACCTGTACCACCCTTTTGGGTACCACCGATCTCGTCACTATGTTAGGGCCAAATATAGGTTATAACATGCCCAACATATAATTGTTCTACACCAAGTCTCTATCTCTTACCGCCTGCTCGGTATTTTACTCGTAAGTCCAAATTTCACAACTTGTACTTTTTTTCCCAATGTACTCGAGTTTCAATTTTGGTAACATTTTTCGACTTTGACACTTAATAACTTCCAAATCATGCTAGTTAGCGCTTTGCTTTCTTCTAGTCGTATCTAGCGCTGGGTGTTACCTTTCCAAAACATATCCTAGCTTAACAATCCATGCCATACAGCCGGAGCTATACGGTGCACAAGTCAAATCCATTTTAGCCATGTTTCATTTTTGCCAATTTTTGACCACTCGTATCACCCTTCCAGAGTGGTCCGATCTTCTCGCTGTCTATGGACGACTTTTAGGTCTCGTAGAGGCAAACTTATAAGTATTCTACGTCAACCCGCTATCTCTTACCGCCTGCTCGGTATTCTTGGTCTTGTGTGATTTTTGGAAATTTTGGTATTATTTTTCCACTTTGTCGCTTAATAACTCAGTTTTGCTCAACACTTAGCGCTTCGGTTGTTTGGGATTATAGTTAGCGCTCGGTTCGACCTTTCCAACACTGATCTTAGCTTGTCGATCCGTTCCATACAGCCTGAGTTATTCGCGATACCGTGTTTCAACCCATTTCTCAAGTCTCGTTTTGGTCCAACTTTGAACCAGCCATATCACCCTGATGGGTACCTCCGATCTTCTCGCTCTATATTGGCCAAAGTTAGGTCTTGTGGTAACGTACTTATGATTGTTCTACGCCGTGTTCGTAGCTCTTATCGTTCGCCCGCTATTTTCGATCATAAGGTGAATTTTCGCCTCTAAACCACCATTTTTCACCTTTGCCCTCTAATATGACCGACTTGCTCAACACCTAGCGCTTCGCTTGGTAGGACACATAGCTAGCGCTCGTCAAGACCTTTCCAACGCATATCCAAGCTTTCCGATCCGAGCCATACAGCCTGAGCTATAGGCGATACCGTTTTTCCCATTTTCTTGGTCACATGCACTTTAGGGTACCCCTTTTTGCCTTTGACCCTTAATACCTCCTCCGGGTCACTAGTAGGCGCTCAGCTTGGTAGGAAACATAGCTAGAGCAGGCCTTCACCTTTCCAAAACTGCCTCAAGTGTACCGATCCGACATCTAGAACCAAAGTTATGGTCATTCCTATCATGCTCTACTTTCATGGTCAACCTCCACCAAGCACACCTAGGTTGGACCAACTTTCACCAACTCATCTCGAACCCCAAATTTGCTTCGACCTACTAGGTTTCCCTAGTAAAGTGGTCAAAACATCCATTACAACACGACTGGTCTTTCTGGTGGTCGACCTAGGCGACTTTGTTCGACGACCACCACCCCATGGAACTAAAAGACGTCCCTTGATACGGACCACCGATACATTTTCCGGCCTGTCTAAACTACACTCATCGAAATTTTTTTGGGTCCCCACCGTCATACAAGTTTGCCTAGGTCAAGTTTTTCTTCCGGATCGGCCGCGGACCTCACTTTTCATTATCTAGGGAGGCCATAGGGCCCCAAAAGGGGTTTTTTAAAATTTTCGACACTTTCGACTTCGGTCGGATTTTTTCCGATTTTGGTCCGACCTAGGGACTTGGTGGTCCAAGGAGCCTCGGGACCAAACTTTTTTCTCAGGGGTCCCTACCTCCATACAACTTTGCCTAGGTCAATTTTTTGGTCCAAATCGACCGCGGATTTCACTTTTCAATATCTGGGGCTCGTGTAGAGTCCGAATATGAGGTTTTCTCATTTTTCGACATTTTCGACATTTTTGGGATTTTTTCGGGTTTTTCGACCTAGGGGTCCGCCGAACAAATTTTGGGTCAAAAATTTTTATTGAACTAGTCGAAAGTACGCAAAAAGATAAGACTTTTTGCCGAAGACACCATGCCCCGGAACCGACTCCTTCCCCTTCAAAATTGGGGACAAACGTGATTTTTGAAACTTTTCCTTAGGGAGCCAAAGACTTAGAAAATTTTCAAATTCTCGATTTTTCGATTGCGAGCTAGCGCTTTGCGGTCTTCGGCAATGTTGTAGATCTCGACGAGATAAGACTTTTTGGTCAAGGGACATTTTGCCCTCCGACCCCTCCTTCCCCCCGCAAATCGCCCCCCAAAGTGCAATTTTTGCATTTTCACCTCTTTGCACGCACTGTTCGGCCCAAATGGCCACTTTCTATGGGTCTGAGCGCTTTGCAGTCTTCGGCAAACTTTTAGAGCGTACCAAGCCCTAATTATAATTGTTCTACACCACCTTCGTACCTCTTCATCCCTGGCCGCTATTCGCGTACCAAGGTAATTTTTGTTCATTTTGTCAACATTTTTCATCTTTGACTGCTTATATCGGCCTTGCCATGAACCGATAGCGCTTCGCTGTGTTCTAACGTAAGTTAGTACTACTCTTTACCTTTCCAAATCATATCTTAGGTTGCCATTTGCTTGCGTACAGCCGGAGCTATGAGCGATACCGTAAAAAGTACCGAAACTTGGAAAAATCCTTTGATCGCCCATATCCCCCCTTTGGGGGCCAGATATCGAAAAAAGTTCTGATTCAAAAAGTTGCGCATTAACGTGTTCTAGTTATGCCTAGAACATTTCACTTCGCTAGCTGGCCTGCAACTTAGCCGTAATTGGGATTTTAGGGTGTTCTTGGAGGGCCCATTTCCTGCGACTTGGTATCTTTTGGGCCCAATGTTTCTCTGATATCTCCACGAGTTTTCCAGATAGCCTTTTCAAACTTTCAGGGTGCCTAGAACACCTCAAGACCTTTCCAACGCTATGCCGTTTGCCTCGCTCGGACATCTACAGCCAAAGTTATTCGAGGTACACGGTACCTTACCCTGTTTTCTCAGTACTTGGTCGAAAATTTCGATCAGCCATATGACCGACTTGGACAACCCTGAGCGGGTTGGCCCCATATAACTAAACTTTCGTCTCGTGGAGGCAAACTTATAAATATTCCAAGTCAACTCGCTATCTCGTACCGCCTTGACGGTATACTTGGTCCAAAGGCCATTTCCAGCGACTTGGTCGCAATTTCGCTCTAAGTTTCGCTAATACCTTCGTCCGTGGACATGGTGATTTTTTGTTCGTATTTTTCCTTGATAGTCCCACTCAAGACTATTCCATACCAGAGCCAAGCGTCCCGCTAAGTGCCATACAGCCTGAGCAGTAATTCATGAAAGGTACCTCTACCAGTTTTTGCCATACTTGGGTACAAACTTTGTATCGCCCATATCTCCACTTTGGAGGCCAGCCAGCACCTTTGCCCCATATACTTTTTTCTTGGTCATACCATGCACTAAATATAATTGTTCTACGCCAACTTGCTATCTCTTCTCTAACTTGCCGTTATTCTTGGTCCAAGTCCCATTTCATTCGTTTTCGGACCCATTTTGCTATATGTTTCACTAATAGCTTCGGCCATGGACAAGCTGATATTCTGTTTGTATTTTTGCTTGATAGTCCCACTCAAGACCATTCCAAAACACACCGCAACTTGTCGCTCGGTGGCAAACTGACCGAGTTATAATTCATGAAAGATACCTCAACTTGGTACACCATGTGGTCGGCCCAAACCATATACCGACCAAACGACCGACTTGGAGCACCCTGACCGGGTTGCCCCCATATAATGAAAGTTGCGTCTCTACACGCCCAACTTATGAATATTCTACGCCAAGTCGCTATCTCTTACCGGTAAGCCGGTATTCACCTTCCAAGGGTGATTTTGGTCAAGTGCCATTTCCTGCGACTTGGTCCCCGAATTGGACCATCATCACCTAATATCTCCGTGGTCTTTCAACTCAGCCTCATAAAACTTTCAGGGTAGATAGGTCTCCCCAAGACCTTTCCAACGGTGAGCCGTTTGCCTCGCTCGGCCATCTACAGCAGAAGTTATTAATGGTACTTGGTACCTTACCCTGTTTTTTCCATACTTGTTCGTACTTGGGTACAAACTTTGGATCGCCCATATCTCCACTTTGGAGGCCAGCTAGCACCTTGGCCCCATATACTTTTTTGTTGGTCATGCCATGCACCAAATATAATTGTTCTACGCCAACTTGCTATCTCTTCTCCAACTTGCCGTTATTCTTGGTCCAATTCCCATTTCATTCGTTTTTGGACCCATTTTGCTATATGTTTCACTAATAGCTTCGGCCATGGACAAGCTGATTTTCGATTGGTATTTTTCCTTGATAGTCCCACTCAAGACCATTCCAAAACACACCGCAGCTTGTCGCTCGGTGGCAAACTGACCAAGTTATAATTCATGAAAGGTACCTCAACTTGGCACACCACGTGGTCGGCCCAAACCATAAACCAACCAAACGACCGACTTGGAGCACCCTGACCGGGTTGGCCCCATATAATAAAAGTTGCGTCTCTACACGCCCAACTTATGAATATTCTACGCCAAGTCGCTATCTCTTACCGGTAAGCCGGTATTCACCTTCCAAGGGTGATTTTGGTCAAGCGCCATTTCCTGCGACTTGGTCCCCGAATTGGACCATCATCACCTAATATCTCCGTGGTCTTTCAACTCAGCCTCATGAAACTTTCAGGGTAGATAGGTCTCCCCAAGACCTTTCCAACGGTGAGCCGTTTGCCTCGCTCGGCCATCTACAGCCGAAGTTATTAATGGTACTTGGTACCTTACCCTGTTTTTTCCATACTTGTTCGTACTTGGGTACAAACTTTGGATCGCCCATATCTCCACTTTGGAGGCCAGCCAGCACCTTGGCCCCATATACTTTTTTGTTGGTGATACCATGCACCAAATATAATTGTTCTACGCAAGCTTGCTATCTCTTCTCCAACTTGCGGTTATTTTTGACTCAAGTCCCATTTCCATAGTTTTTGGTACCAATTTGCTCTATGTTTCGCTAATAGCTTCGCCCAAGGACTTTGTGATTTTTTGTTCGCATTTTTCCTAAATAGTCCCACTCAAGACTATTCCAAATCACACCTTAGCTTGTCGCTCAGTGCCATACAGTTAGAGTTTTAATTCATGAAAGGTACATCACCTTGGTACACCACGTGGTCGGTCCAAACCATCAACCAACCATATGACCGACTTCGAGTCGAGCTAGCGGCTAGGCTCAATATAATGAAATGCGTGTCTTGATGCGGGCTACTGACGGTCTGAACAATGTAGCTCGCTAGCTCGTCTCTAAACTTGTGTTTTGGTCGAATATTGGGTGTTCATGTACCACTTCGGGTAACATGGACTTTGGTGCAACTTTACCACTTGTGCACTTAATAACTTCCCGGTCATTCAAGTCTTTGCCTTCATACTTTCAGGGTAGTTAGGTCTCGTCGAGACCTTTCCATACATATGCCAAACTCATCGATCGGACATCTATAGCCCGAGTTATTCGCGGTACACCGTACCTTACCCTGTTTTTTCCTCAATTGGGTACAAACCTTGGAACACCCATATCGCCCCTTTAGAGACTAGCTGGCACGTTGGCCTCATATAATGATAAGTGCACCTCAACTAGGGCTACTGACGGTCAGAACATTTCAACTTGCTAGCTCGGGCCCACACTTGTGTTTTTCTCGAATATATGGTTCAAGTGTGCCACTTTGGGCACTTTTGGACATTTTGTCCCCACACAACTTTCTTGCCTTGGTAGATAGGGTCTTGTGATCTTGGGCAAAAAGATGCACCAAGATAAAGTCTAACTTTCGTTCTTTTACCGCAAAGCGCTATCTCAAACACCCGAGGAGATAGAAAGTGATTATGTTCGGTATATCGGTCTTCCATGGCCTACTATGGTAAACCCCTGCAGGTATGCAACCGAAGGTGCTTGGTACATGTATTTGGTGCAATATCGGTGCAAAGTAGGTGTTTCCTTGATCGGGCTATAACTTTCTTGGTTGATGTTGGATTGCTTTGCGGTCTTCGGGGGATAGTTAGGGAACATGTTGGCCAACATTTTCTTACTACTCAGTCTGGCCGTTCCTCTTACCGTCTAGGCGGTATTCATGCTCTAATTTGGAACTTGTGTTCCTTTGGGCAACTTTTCTGACTTTGACGCTTAATAACTTCCGTTCATATGCAGTCTAAGCTCTGCAACTCTCAGGAAAGCTAGTACTACTCATTTCCTTTCCATATCAGTCTTTGGCTTGTCGATCCGATGTCTACAGCCTTACTTATTCACGTTCCCTGTGAAGGTAGGTTTTTGCCCATTTTCCAGTTCATGTGGTAACATTCCCGGTTTTTGCCGGCTTTCTCTTCATGTGGTAACTTGCTTGCTCATGTGGTAACTTGATAGTGTATTTCCGACAGACCCAATCTGGGACTTAGCCGATTTTTCTCGTCATATTATATGAATCCATCACTAGGCCATCTTGCTTGCTTGTGTGGTAACTTGAAAGTGTATGTCTGACAGACCCAATCTGGGACTTAGCCGATTTTTCTCTTCATATTATATGGATCCATCACTAAGGCATCTTGCTTGCTTGTGTGGTAACTTGATAGTGTATTTCTGACAGACCCAATCTCGGACTTAGCCGATTTTTCTCTTCATATTATATGGATCCATCACTAGGCCATCTTGCTTGCTTGTGTGGTAACTTGAAAGTGTATGTCTGACAGACCCAATCTGGGACTTAGCCGAATTTTCTCTTCGTATCATATGGATCCATCACTAGGCCATCTTGCTTGCTTGTGTGGTAACTTGGAAGTGTATTTCAGACAGACCCAATCTGGGACTTAGCCGATTTTTCTCTTCGTATCATATGGATCCATCACTAGGCCATCTTGCTTGCTTGCGTGGTAACTTGGAAGTGTATTTCTGACAGACCCAATCTGGGACTTAGCCGATTTTTCTCTTCATATCATATGGATCCATCACTAGGCCATCTTGCTTGCTTGTGTGGTAACTTGATAGTGTATTTCTGACAGACCCAATATCGGACTTAGCCGATTTTTCTTTTCATATTATATGGATCAATCACTAGGCCATCTTGCTTGCTTGTGTGGTAACTTGATAGTGTATTTCCGACCGACCCAATCTCGGACTTAGCCGATTTTTCTCTTCATATAATATGGATCCATCACTAGGCCATCTTGCTTGCTTGTGTGGTAACTTGATAGTGTATTTCTGACAGACCCAATCTTGGACTTAGCCGATTTTTCTCTTCATATTATATGGATCCATCATTAGGCCATCTTGCTTGCTTGTGTGGTAACTTGAAAGTGTATTTCCGACAGACCCAATCTCGGACTTAGCCGATTTTTCTCTTCATATTATATGGATCCTGGACTTAGCCGATTATTAGGTTATTATATATGGATCCTGGACTTAGCCGATTTTTCTGTTCATATCATATGGATCTTGGACTTAGCCGATTTTTCTCTTCATATCATATGGATCCTGGACTTAGCCGATTATTAGGTTAATATATATGGATCCGGGACTTAGCCGATTTTTCTCTTCATGTAATATGGATCCTGGACTTAGCCGATTTTTCTCTTCATATTATATGGATCCTGGACTTAGCCGATTATTAGGTTAATATATATGGATCCGGGACTTAGCCGATTTTTCTGTTCATATAATATGGATCCGGGACTTAGCCGATTTTTCTCTTCATATAATATGGATCCGGGACTTAGCCAATTTTTCTCTTCATGTGGTAACGTATGCCAATCGCTCACAAGTCATGGGATAAGGGTACTTGTGTTCTTCCATCTTCTAAGTCCCGCACGGGGACATCGTGATCGCCCCAAGTCCGGAATAGCGCCAAGTCAAGCCCCACGGTGGCCGTGCAGGACCTGTTAGCGGGGGCCCCACTGACAGCACTAATCCGGACTTAGAAATTATATCTTTCTAATCGAACACCACACACGCAACACCACCATACCACCATCTCCTTGCAAGTACCTAAGTACCCGCAACTCCATGGTGAAGGCAATGTCACTCCATCACCAACCTCTTTGCACTGCAAGCACTTGCGTACCCACAACACTCCGAAGAAGGCAACGGCGCGCGATGCTCGACTCCACACACCACACCACACCACACCACCGATGGCCAGCCAGCCAGCCAGCCCAACTAAGGGCTAACCCACCAACCAACCACCAATGGCCTAGGCCAGCCGGATCCCACCTTCAAGTCCAAGCACAGCCAAGTGCAAGTACCGCCAAGTGTTCACCAACCGCCCAACACACCACACCACCGATGGCCAGCCAGCCAGCCAGCCCAGCTAAGGGCTAACCAACCAACCAACCACCAATGGCCCAGGCCAGCCGGATCCCACCTTCAAGTCCAAGCACAGCCAAGTGCAAGTACCGCCAAGTGTTCACCAACCAACCATCACACCAGGTCAGCCAGCCGGTACCCACCTTCAAGTGCCATTACCCTCGGGTGCAAGCTCAATCAAGTGTTAACCAACCAACCCGGCCAAGGCAGCCAACAGGCCGGCACCCTACAGCACCGACCCGCCATCACCACCTCAACCGTTGACCATGCAAGTGGCCTCGGACAACAGGTGACACCCGAAGTACATCCGAAGAACGTATATCAAGTGTTTGCTCACCAAGTCCTCAACCAACCCCAAGTACCCGGAGGTACCCAGAGTGTTGGATCCGCCAACCCGTCCCGGCACCCCAAGTCCTTGCGAACCCAAAGTGTTTGCCCGGTAGGGCCATTGTATCACAACGCTTGCTACCATGCAAGTGGCCTCGAACAAGGTGACAGGGGTATCTTCACCAAGTTCTCAACCAACCCCAAGTACCCGGAGGTACCCAGAGTGTTGGGTCCGCCAACCACTACCAGCACTCTAAGTCCTCGCGAACCCAAAGTGTTTGCCCGGTAGGGCCATTAGACCACAACGCTTGCTAACCATGCAAGTGGTCTCGGACAACAGGCGATACCCGAAGTACATCCGAAGAGTGTATATCAAGTGTTTGTTCACCAAGTCCTCAACCAACCCCAAGTACCCGGAGGTACCCAGAGTGTTGGGTCCGCCAACCACTACCAGCACTCTAAGTCCTCGCGAACCCAAAGTGTTTGCCCGGTAGGGCCATTAGACCACAACGCTTGCTAACCATGCAAGTGGTCTCGGACAACAGGCGATACCCGAAGTACATCCGAAGAGTGTATATCAAGTGTTTGTTCACCAAGTCCTCAACCAACCCCAAGTACCCGGAGGTACCCAGAGTGTTGGGTCCGCCAACCACTACCAGCACTCTAAGTCCTCGCGAACCCAAAGTGTTTGCCCGGTAGGGCCATTAGACCACAACGCTTGCTAACCATGCAAGTGGCCTCGGACAACAGGCGATACCCGAAGTACATCCGAAGAGTGTATATCAAGTGTTTGTTCACCAAGTCCTCAACCAACCCCAAGTACCCGGAGGTACCCAGAGTGTTGGATCCGCCAACCCGTCCCGGCACTCCAAGTCCTTGCGAACCCAAAGTGTTTGCCCGGTAGGGCCATTGAATCACAACGCTTGCTAACCATGCAAGTGGTCTCGGACAACAGGTGACACCCGAAGTACATCCGAAGAGTGTATATCAAGTGTTTGTTCACCAAGTCCTCAACCAACCCCAAGTACCCGGAGGTACCCAGAGTGTTGTATCCGCCAACCCGTCCCGGCACTCTAAGTCCTCGCGAACCCAAAGTGTTTGCCCGGTAGGGCCATTAGACCACAACGCTTGCTAACCATGCAAGTGGTCTCGGACAACAGGCGATACCCGAAGTACATCCGAAGAGTGTATATCAAGTGTTTGTTCACCAAGTCCTCAACCAACCCCAAGTACCCGGAGGTACCCAGAGTGTTGGGTCCGCCAACCACTACCAGCACTCTAAGTCCTCGCGAACCCAAAGTGTTTGCCCGGTAGGGCCATTAGACCACAACGCTTGCTAACCATGCAAGTGGCCTCGGACAACAGGCGATACCCGAAGTACATCCGAAGAGTGTATATCAAGTGTTTGTTCACCAAGTCCACAACCAACCCCAAGTACCCGGAGGTACCCAGAGTGTTGGATCCGCCAACCCGTCCCGGCACTCCAAGTCCTTGCGAACCCAAAGTGTTTGCCCGGTAGGGCCATTGAATCACAACGCTTGCTAACCATGCAAGTGGTCTCGGACAACAGGTGACACCCGAAGTACATCCGAAGAGTGTATATCAAGTGTTTGTTCACCAAGTCCTCAACCAACCCCAAGTACCCGGAGGTACCCAGAGTGTTGTATCCGCCAACCCGTCCCGGCACTCTAAGTCCTTGCGAACCCAAAGTGTTTGCCCGGTTGGGCCATTAGATCACAACGCTTGCTAACCATGCAAGTGG
>NW_026525152.1:60000-82500 GCF_943734705.1 Anopheles coustani | reverse complement strand
CCTAGTTAACATCATGGTGCACGTCTCGTGACGGGTGTCACGGCGTAGTTAAATGTATGCGATACATTTCTCAAATATAAGCGCTCAGTCATCTGTACATCATGGTAGGTTCCCACGACGTGCAATATGCGTTCAACTTATCAATGTTCATGTGTCCTGCAGTTCACATTACGACGCGCAGTTAGCTGCGGTCTTCATCGATCCATGAGCCGAGTGATCCACTGCCGAGGGTGACTAACTTGCGTAAGCCGCCGCTGTGCGCGTAAACCCGTTCCCCGTAGGGAGGAGCAAGCCGCCGCTTAGAGACGAAGCATAAAGTGTCCTCATTCCACATAGGGCAAGCTGGATTAATCCATTTTACCCAGGACGGCCGAAGCGCGGCGTGGACCAGGGGAGAACTGAACCTTATACTTCACACCACAGTAAGTCTACGTGTCCTCTTCCACATAGGGCAAGCTAGAACTAACTATCTTACCCAGGACTGCCGAAGCAGCGTGGACCAGGGGAGGAACACACTTTTCATGGAAACGTAAGGCATCCATGACTGCCATAACGTAAGCCGCCGCTGTGCGCGTATACCCGTTCCCCGTAGGGAGGAGCAAGCCGCCGCTTAGAGACGAAGCATAAAGTGTCCTCATTCCACATAGGGCAAGCTGGATGAATCCATTTTACCCAGGACGGCCGAAGCGGCGTGGACCAGGGGAGAACTGAACTTTATACTTCACACCACAGTAAGTCTACGTGTCCTCTTCCACATAGGGCAAGCTAGAACTAACTATCTTACCCAGGACTGCCGAAGCAGCGTGGACCAGGGGAGGAACACACTTTTCATAGAAACGTAAGGCATCCATGACTGCCATAGTGCGTAAGCCGCCGCTGTGCGCGTAAACCCGTTCCCCGTAGGGAGGAGTCAAGCCGCCGCTTAGAGACGAAGTATGAAGTGTCCTCTTCCACATAGGGCAAGCTAGAATGAACTATCTTACCCAGGACCGCCGAAGCAGCGTGGACCAGGGGAGAACTGAACTTTATACTTCACACCACAGTATTGAGTAATGTGCCCTCTTCCACATAGGGCAAGCTGGAATGTTCCATTTTACCCAGGACGGCCGAAGCGGCGTGGACCAGTGGAGGACTACACAATCATGAGGTTTGATATCGACTTGTGTGTTTCAATAGGGTACCGATGGTATGTTTTGAACCGATTTGATTTAGCCATTCTGAAGTCATCACTTGGTTGAAGCGCTGAACTAGGGAGGCATCGTTTACATTACTTGTATATATTGGTTTTCGCATGCTCTACTAGGTTAATGTCATAGGGTTGGCTATCGAGCATGCCCAAGTGATGACTTGATTGTGTGCTTGCTTGAATTCTTCACATTTCATACCATCGGTTAGTTGTCGAATCATTCCTCGATCATAACCTTCGTTCTTGTTTCATGTATGCTCTCTTCCACATAGGGCAAGCTAGAATTAACTATCTTACCCAGGACCGCCGGAGCAGCGTGGACCAGGGGAGAACTATACTTTGTCTTGTATGCCCTCTTCCACATAGGGCAAGCTAGAATGAACTATCTTACCCAGGACCGCCGGAGCAGCGTGGACCAGTGGAGGACTATACTTTGTTCATAACACCACAGTATTGAGTAATGTGCCCTCTTCCACATAGGGCAAGCTAGAATGAACTATCTTACCCAGGACCGCCGAAGCGGCGTGGACCAGTGGAGGACTACACAATCATGAGGTTTGATATCGACTTGTGTGTTTCAATAGGGTACCGATGGTATGTTTTGAACCGATTTGATTTAGCCATTCTGAAGTCATCACTTGGTTGAAGCGCTGAACTAGGGAGGGGCATCGTTTACATATATATTGGTTTTCGCATGCTCTACTAGGTTAATGTCATGAGGTTGGCTATCGAGCATGCCCAAGTGATGACTTGATTGTGTGCTTGCTTGAATTCTTCACATTTCATACCATCGGTTAGTTGTCGAATCATTCCTCGATCATAACCTTCGTTCTTGGTTCATGTATGCTCTCTTCCACATAGGGCAAGCTAGAATTAACTATCTTACCCAGGACCGCCGGAGCAGCGTGGACCAGGGGAGAACTATACTTTGTCTTGTATGCCCTCTTCCACATAGGGCAAGCTAGAACTAACTATCTTACCCAGGACTGCAAAGCAGCGTGGACCAGTGGAGGACTATACTTTGTTCATTACACCACAGTATTAAGTATGGTGTCCTCTTCCACATAGGGCAAGCTAGAACTAACTATCTTACCCAGGACCGCCGAAGCAGTGTGGACCAGGGGAGGACTATACTTTATACTTCACACACTAGCCATACTGAAGTCATCACTTGGTTGAAGCGCTGAACTACGGCGGGGTAATCGTTTACAGGTTATAATCATATAGCTGCATGCTCATTAGTAGATAATGGAATATTGTATGGCAATATGAGCATGCCCAAGTGATGACTTTGTTTCAAGCTCAACAGGTAGGGTATTGAGTCCTCTTCCACATAGGGCAAGCTAGAATGAACTATCTTACCCAGGACCGCCGGAGCAGCGTGGACCAGTGGAGGACTCTATACTTTATACTTCACACCACAGTATTGAGTACGACTTGCATAAAGCCCCTATTGAGAACCACGAGGGCTCTCTCAATGTAGAACCACGAGGGCTCTAGTACCGATTCTCTCGGTACGGCTTGGTCCGTGTTCCTTTATGCTTGTACTCGCAGAAAGTCTCAACCCGGAGGTCTTGACTTTGATTGTCATAGTTGGACTACGACGGGGCATCCGACCATTGCTGATCGAACACCCCTGATTCACCATCTTTCGGGTAGGCGGTACGCGTACCTCCGGACGCGGAAGTCTCAACCCGGAGGTCTTGACTTTGATTGTCATAGTTGGACTACGACGGGGTATCCGACTCATCGAATACCCCAGAAGCACACCATCTTTCGGGTAGGCGGTACGCGTACCTCCGGACGCGGAAAGTCTCAACCCGGAGGTCTTGACTTTGGTTGTCATAGTTGGACTATGACGGGGCATCCGACCATTGCTGATCGAACACCCCTGTTACACCATCTTTCGGATAGGCGGTGCGCGACACCACCGACGCGGAAAGTCTCAACCCGGAGGTCTTGACTTTGTATTGTTGGATAGTCCTCTTCCACTATAGGGCAAGCTGGAAATATTCCATTTTACCCAGGACTGCCGAGGCAGCGTGGACCAGGGGAGAACTTCACGGAATCTTCAGGCATCCATGATTGCCATAGTGCGTAAGCCGCCGCTGTGTGCGTCAACTCGTTCCCCGTGAGGAGGAGTCTAGCCGCCGCTAAAAGACGAAGCATTAAGTGTCCTCATTCCACTATAGGGCAAGCTAGAATGAACTATCTTACCCAGGACCGCCGAAGCAGCGTGGACCAGGCGAAGACTATACTTTATACTTCACACCACAGTATTGAGTACGACTTGCATAAAGCCCCTAATGAGAACCACGAGGGCTCTCTCAATGTAGAACCACGAGGGCTCTAGTACCGATTCTCTCGGTACGGCTTGGTCCGTGTTCCTTTATGCTTGTACTCGCGGAAAGTCTCAACCCGGAGGTCTTGACTTTGATTGTCATAGTTGGACTACGACGGGGCATCCGACCATTGCTGACCGAACACCCCTGATTCATCATCTTTCGGATAGGAGGTGCGCCCACCTCCGACGCGGAAGTCTCAACCCGGAGGTTCGGACTTAGAGTTTTTCCCATTTAAAAGTTTTTCTCTTAGCCATACTGAAGTCATCACTTGGTGAACGATTGAACTAGGGCGGGTTAATCGTTTATAGGTATCATGTGGTTTGCATGCTCTCTTAGGTTAAGGTCATGTGGTTGGCTATCGAGCATGCCCAAGTGATGACTTTGTTTCACGCTTGCTTGATTTCTTCATGATTCCCTGTTATATAGTGTAATCATTCGAGAACAGGGAATCTTTGGTTTTGCTCAACAGGTATTGGATGTCAACTTGGTATCTAGATCGCATTAAGTCTCAACCCTTAGGTTCGGACTTGTATAGTGACATCTTGTTACGGTCTTGAGTCTCAACCCGCAGGTTCGGACTACTTAGTGTTTGATCGAATATAATATGGCAACTTGTGCCTAAGTCTCAACCCGCAGGTTCGGACTTCTGTTTATTTGGCCAATGTATGTATAAGGCAACTTGTGCCTAAGTCTCAACCCGCAGGTTCGGACTTGTGTATTTGTTCGAAGTCATGTATAAGGCAACGTGTGCCTAAGTCTCAACCCGCAGGTTCGGACTTGTTAGTGTTTCGTCAACTTTCATATGGCAACTTGTGCCTAAGTCTCAACCCGCAGGTTCGGACTTGTGTATTTGTTCGAAGTCATGTATAAGGCAACTTGTGCCTAAGTCTCAACCCGCAGGTTCGGACTTGTGTATTTGTTCGAAGTCATGTATAAGGCAACGTGTGCCTAAGTCTCAACCCGCAGGTTCGGACTTGTTAGTGTTTCGTCAACTTTCATATGGCAACTTGTGCCTGAGTCTCAACCCGCAGGTTCGGACTTCTATAGTGTTTCGTCAATTATCATATGGCAACTTGTGCCGAAGTCTCAACCCGCAGGTTCGGACTTCTGGAAGGATCACTTGGCCACTAATGATCCTTCCGCAGGTTCACCTACGGAAACCTTGTTACGACTTTTACTTCCTCTAAATCATCAAGTTCGGTCAACTTCGATAAAGCAGACGCGGTTCACGAGGATCCAGCGAACGATCATCTCCAAAGACCTCACTAAATAATCCATCGGTAGTAGCGACGGGCGGTGTGTACAAAGGGCAGGGACGTATTCAACGCTGGCTGATGACCAGCACTTACTAGAAGTTCCGAGTTCATATGGACCATTGCAATCCATAATCCCTACTAAGTGAGTATTTGAGTGATTTCCCGTTCCTCTCGGAATAGGAGACACGCTGCTACCCACATTGTAGCACGCGTGTAGCCCAGAACATCTAAGGGCATCACGGACCTGTTATCGCTCGATCTCATTTTGCTAAACACAAATTGTCCTGCTAAGCAGCGTACCGTAAGTGCACTTGCGCACACGAACAGCGAAGGTGTCAGGTCATACTCCACCGAAAGGTCCTAACCCGTTCCAATCGGCATCGACGCATTAACGCTGACTGCGTTCTAGTTAGCATATGTGAGTCACGTTCGTTATCGGAATTAACCAGACAAATCAATCCACGAACTAAGAACGGCCATGCACCACTACCCTTAAATTTGAGAAAGAGCTATTAATCTGTCTCACCTCCATAAGTTCGGACCTGGTAAGTTTTCCCGTGTTGAGTCAAATTGAACCGCAAGCTCCATTTCATTGTGGTGCCCTTCCGTCAATTCCTTTAAGTTTCAACTTTGCAACCATACTTCCCCCGGAACCTGACTTTGGTTTCCCGGAAGCTACTGAGAGCACCTGGTTGTAGCGTCTCCCAATTGCTAGTTGGCATCGTTTACGGTTAGAACTAGGGCGGTATCTAATCGCCTTCGATCCTCTAACTTTCGTTCTTGATTAAAGAAAGCATCCTTGACAAATGCCTTCGCTTTAGTTAGTCTTACGACGGTCTACGAATTTCACCTCTCGCGCCGTAATACTAGTGTCCCCAACTACTTCTGTTAATCATTACCTCCGGTCTGAGTACAAACCAATGAAAGATTAGACCAAGGTCGTATTCCATTATTCCATGCAAGATTATTCTAGGGCGTTTGGGCACCCTGCTTTAAGCACTCTAATTTGTTCAAGGTAAACGTGAGCGGTCGAGCTCTATGTTACACTTGCACCCGTTGAAGGGCACACCATGACACAGACTTGGTGCCCTACCACACCATTGAGTCGCAACCAGATTCCGACTTGGCCCACCGACCACGGGTTGACCGGGTCGGCGGAGCCGGACTGTGTTGGACAAGTATCAACTTCGAACGTTTTAACCGCAACAATTTTAATATACGCTAGTGGAGCTGGAATTACCGCGGCTGCTGGCACCAGACTTGCCCTCCACTTGATCCTCGTAGAAGGATTTATGCTCTACTCATTCCAATTATGAAACATCATTAAAGAGTTTCATATTGTTATTTCTCGTCACTACCTCCCCGTCCCGGGATTGGGTAATTTACGCGCCTGCTGCCTTCCTTGGATGTGGTAGCCATTTCTCAGGCTCCCTCTCCGGAATCGAACCCTGATTCCCCGTTACCCGTTGCAACCATGGTAGTCCTCTATACTACCATCCATAGTTGATAGGGCAGATATTTGCGAGATCTGTCGTCGGTGCGAGACCATACGATCAGCATCATTATCCAGACTTCAACTCAATGACACGGAGAACCCGCGATTGGTTTGACTAATAAGTGCACCAGTTCCCGCGAGGGTCCTGGCATGTTGCATGTATTAGCTCTAGATTTTCCACAGTTATCCAAGTAACTAGGTTGATGATCTCGTAAATTATAGCTGTTATACTGAGCCTTATGCGGTTTCACATTAAATCTGTTTGTACTTAGACATGCATGGCTTAACCTTTGAGACGAGCGTATATTACTGGTAGGATCAACCAGAATTCCGACTTTGCGTTCGAATGTTCATTGTCCCATTGCACCCGGAGGAGCAAACACCACGTTCTATATGTTGTCAAGTCCGGTAGCACACGGGAGGCGAGCCCCCGTGCGAACCTCATTGCCCTCGTATCACACACACCCGATGCACCGGACAGGCACTTGAGCGGCATTCGACTCCGCTAAGCGCTCGTGCGCCCGATTGTGCATGCGCTGACGGGGCCTTCATACCCCTACCACAGCGACCTTATGCCAAACTTCCATGAATACTTAGGTGAGCTGACAAGGGCCTTCATTTCCCTACCATCAACTAAAGGACACGCTAGGCGCGTCCGATCATTGCAACTGCGGGGCTTTCATACCCCAATCACCACAGTACGCAATTCACCAGAGTTTAATCACAACCCCCCCGGACATGGCACACTATTAACTTGCAACAAAACTTAGTGTGTGCCGGGCACATCGGTTCCACAAAATCATTCCCGATGTACCCCAATTGGGGTTGTGAACGCATTCACGGTCCTCTGACACACCCAACCAAGCGTGGATACTACATACCTCAAACACCCAGTACACTAACAGACAAATCAATATATGGTTGCTTTCCCCCAGACATTTGCCAATCACTTGGCACCCGGACGGGAACTCGCTCCTGATTGCGCCAATGCCACCCATTTGCCAAGAGCGAGTTCTGTATGTAGATTTCATTTGGAAAGACAACCGTGTACTGGATATTCTATCCGACGATTACAGATGACGAGTACGAGACTCGACTACACTCACGGATAATACATTTTGGGTCGAGATTGCTTTCGGGGTTTTCGATTGGTCTTGCGCTTGTAAACGTATAACTTTGACTTGTGGTAACCTCGGTATGTTAGTCGATCACGTGGTTGTGAACTGGGTAAGGGTGGGCAATCTGTTCACTTGCACTCTGGGTAGGAATATGGTGAGCGCTATAGGTTAAAGATCATGGTATGGTTCCATCGTGATGACTTTCGCTAGATAGTAGTATGTTTGGATAGTTATAACGTTTTTGGCCATTTGTTCATAGTGTTCGGTCCATTGAGGAATTCGATTGGTCTTTGCTTCACACACGTGGTCGATCACTTGGATGTGAACTAGGGTGAGATTAAGGTGTTCACTAGTGCTCTTCGGTTTTGGATCAGTAATGAGCACTTGATTGGTTTCGCATAATATGTATCCATAGTGATGACTCTTTCCAGCTTAAGATTTCGTTACCAGTTTCGAATCCTCCCCACGTTCGCTTTTACTTGGTTAGGTTTTCGAGTGTAGATTTGAAAGCAATCTCATGTATGTATCCCATCTGATATAAGCCACTGACAGTTCATGTCACCTCGTTCAACTCTCGCTGGGTCACAGAAGTATGTTACTGCGCCCATTATCCCTACTCGGATAGGTTCGGTTCGTTCGTTTTATACTACGGTGAGTAAACTCAATTTGTGCATCGCATAGCCATGGAAAGCAAGCTTTCGCGGGCCTCTTCGACTGTTTTGATACGAGCTGTGCCCGTGATGCTTGTCATCCCAGGATACTAGACCCCTTTGGACGACCGCATGACCATCAGAAAGTAAATTCCACGTTCGATTTGGGGTGTGAACCCCGAACATAAAGTCTTTGTGTAGAACCACGAGGGCTCTATAGTACCGATTCTCTCGGCACGCTTGGTCCGTGTTCCTTTATGTTCGTACTCTTGTGTGTATAATATTCATGTTCGGTTTGGGATATTTGCTACTGTCACCGTTTGAGTACTATGGGGCTTGAACCCCTAACATAAAGTCTTTGTGTAGAACCACGAGGGCTCTATAGTACCGATTCTCTCGGCACGCTTGGTCCGTGTTCCTTTATGTTCGTACTCTTGTGTGTATAATATACATGTTCGGTTTGGGATATTTGCTACTTTCACCTGGGTCCCGTTCTTCATACAAGTCTGCCTTGCTAATGTGGTAACTTTATAGTGTAGTTCTGACATCCCAATTTTGGGACTTAGCCGATTTTTCATGAATTTCCATATGACCCATAGGGTCCCTTTCTTCATACAAGCTTGCCTAGGGCGATCGGTCAAAACTTGTCTTACTATTCGATTGGTCTTCGCAGTTTCACCCTAGGCAATTCGCCTAGGTCTGTCTTCTTGAGGAGGCCAAAACCCGAAATAAGGAGGTCTGGCCGACCCTGAAACCTCCCCTGTCTTAACTACACTAACCCGATTTTTCAGGGTCCTCAGCGCCATACAACTTTGCCTAGGTCACTTATACTCTTGACTTAGGCCATCTGACTTGGTCCGTGTTTCTTCCTAGGGTTCACCTAGGTACTTTGCCTTGCTTGATGTGGTAACTTTTTAGTGTAGTTCTGACATCCCAATTTTGGGACTTAGCCGATTTTTCATGAATTTCCATATGACCCTAAGGGTCCCTTTCTTCATACAAGCTTGCTTAGGGCGATCGGTCAAAACTTGTCTTACTATTCGATTGGTCTTCGCAGTTTCACCCTAGGCAATTCGCCTAGGTCTGTCTTCTTGAGGAGGCCAAAACCCGAAATAAGGAGGTCTGGCCGACCCTGAAACCTCCCCTGTCTTAACTACACTAACCCGATTTTTCAGGGTCCTCAGCGCCATACAACTTTGCCTAGGTCACTTATACTCTTGACTTAGGCCATCTGACTTGGTCCGTGTTTCTTCCTAGGGTTCACCTAGGTACTTTGCCTTGCTTGATGTGGTAACTTTTTAGTGTAGTTCTGACATCCCAATTTTGGGACTTAGCCGATTTTTCATGAATTTCCATATGACCCTAAGGGTCCCTTTCTTCATACAAGCTTGCCTAGGGCGATCGGTCAAAACTTGTCTTACTATTCGATTGGTCTTCGCACTTTCACCCTAGGCAGTTTGCCTAGGTCTGTCTTCTTGAGGAGGCCAAAACCCGAAATAAGGAGGTTCAGCCGACCCAGAAACCTCCCCTGTCAGAACTACACTAACCCGATTTTTCAGGGTCCTCAGCGCCATACAACTTTGCCTAGGTCACTTGTACTCTTGACTTAGGCCATCTGACTTGGTCCGTGTTTCTTCCTAGGGTTCACCTAGGTACTTTGCCTTGCTTGATGTGGTAACTTTTTAGTGTAGTTCAGACATCCCAATTTTGGGACTTAGCCGATTTTTCATGTATTTCCATATGACCCATAGGGTCCCTTTCTTCATACAAGCTTGCCTAGGGCGATCGGTCAAAACTTGTCTTACTATTCGATTGGTCTTCGCACTTTCACCCTAGGCAGTTTGCCTAGGTGTAGCTTCTTGAGGAGGTCAAAACCCAAAATAAGGAGGTTCAGCCGACCCAAAAACCTACCCTGTCTAAACTACACTAACCAGATTTTTCAGGGTCCTCAGCGCCATACAACTTTGCCTAGGTCACTTGTACTCTTGACTTAGGCCATCTGACTTGGTCCGTGTTTCTTCCTAAGGTTCACCTAGGTACTTTGCCTTGCTTCATGTGGTAACTTTTTAGTGTAGTTCAGACATCCCAATTTTGGGACTTAGCCGATTTTTCATGTATTTCCATATGACCCATAGGGTCCCTTTCTTCATACAAGCTTGCCTAGGGCGATCGGTCAAAACTTGTCTTACTATTCGATTGGTCTTCGCACTTTCCCCTAGGCAGTTTGCCTAGGTGTAGCTTCTTGAGGAGGTCAAAACCCAAAATAAGGAGGTTCAGCCGACCCAAAAACCTACCCTGTCTAAACTACACTAACCAGATTTTTCAGGGTCCTCAGCGCCATACAACTTTGCCTAGGTCACTTGTACTCTTGACTTAGGCCATCTGACTTGGTCCGTGTTTCTTCCTAAGGTTCACCTAGGTACTTTGCCTTGCTTCATGTGGTAACTTTTTAGTGTAGTTCAGACATCCCAATTTTGGGACTTAGCCGATTTTTCATGTATTTCCATATGACCCATAGGGTCCCTTTCTTCATACAAGCTTGCCTAGGGCGATCGGTCAAAACTTGTCTTACTATTCGATTGGTCTTCGCACTTTCACCCTAGGCAGTTTGCCTAGGTGTAGCTTCTTGAGGAGGTCAAAACCCGAAATAAGGAGGTCCGGCCGACCCAAAAACCTACCCTGTCTGAACTACACTAACCAGATTTTTCAGGGTCCTCACCGTCATACAACTTTCCCTAGGTCACTTGAACTCTTGACTTAGGCCATCTGACTTGGTCCGTGTTTCTTCCTAGGGTTCACCTAGGTAGTTTGCCTTGCTTGGTGTGGTAACATTTGAGTGTAGTTCTGACATCCCCATTTTGGGACTTAGCCGATTTTTCGTAAAATACCATATGACCCATCAGGGTCCTTGCCTTCATATAAGTTTGCCTTGCTTGGTGTGGTAACATTTGAGTGTAGTTCTGACATCCCCATTTTGGGACTTAGCCGATTTTTCGTAAAATACCATATGACCCATCAGGGTCCTTTGCTTCATATAAGTTTGCCTTGCTTGGTGTGGTAACTTGTTAGTGTAGTTCTGACATCATCATTTTGGGACTTAGCCGATTTTTCGTAAAATACCATATGACCCATCAGGGTCCTTGCCTTCATATAAGTTTGCCTTGCTTGGTGTGGTAACATTTGAGTGTAGTTCTGACATCCCCATTTTGGGACTTAGCCGATTTTTCGTAAAATACCATATGACCCATCAGGGTCCTTTGCTTCATATAAGTTTGCCTTGCTTGGTGTGGTAACTTGTTAGTGTAGTTCTGACATCATCATTTTGGGACTTAGCCGATTTTTCGTAAAATACCATATGACCCATCAGGGTCCTTGCCTTCATATAAGTTTGCCTTGCTTGGTGTGGTAACATTTGAGTGTAGTTCTGACATCCCCATTTTGGGACTTAGCCGATTTTTCGTAAAATACCATATGACCCATCAGGGTCCTTTGCTTCATATAAGTTTGCCTTGCTTGGTGTGGTAACATTTGAGTGTAGTTCTGACATCACCATTTTGGGACTTAGCCGATTTTTCGTAAAATACCATATGACCCATCAGGGTCCTTTGCTTCATATAAGTTTGCCTTGCTTGGTGTGGTAACATTTGAGTGTAGTTCTGACATCCCCATTTTGGGACTTAGCCGATTTTTCGTAAAATACCATATGACCCATCAGGGTCCTTTGCTTCATATAAGTTTGCCTTGCTTGATGTGGTAACATTTGAGTGTAGTTCTGACATCCCCATTTTGGGACTTAGCCGATTTTTAGTAAAATACCATATGACCCATCAGGGTCCTTGCCTTCATATAAGTTTGCCTTGCTTGGTGTGGTAACATTTGAGTGTAGTTCTGACATCCCCATTTTGGGACTTAGCCGATTTTTCGATCAATACCATATGACCCATCAGGGTCCTTTGCTTCATATAAGTTTGCCTTGCTTGGTGTGGTAACATTTGAGTGTAGTTCTGACATCCCCATTTTGGGACTTAGCCGATTTTTCGATCAATACCATATGACCCATCAGGGTCCTTTGCTTCATATAAGTTTGCCTTGCTTGGTGTGGTAACATTTGAGTGTAGTTCTGACATCCCCATTTTGGGACTTAGCCGATTTTTCGATCAATACCATATGACCCATCAGGGTCCTTTCCTTCATATAAGTTTGCCTTGCTTGATGTGGTAACACATGAGTGTAGTTCTGACATCCCCATTTTGGGACTTAGCCGATTTTTCGATCCATCCCATATGACCCATCAGGGTCCTTTTTCTTCATATAAGTTTCCCAAGACTTAGTGCTTTTTTCCTTTGGACACCAATATCACCCTTGCGGGTATCTTTGATCTTCTCACTTTGTATTGGCCGAATGTAGGTCTTGCCATGCCAAACATATAATTGTTCTACACCAAGTCTCTATCTCGTACCGCCAGCTCGGTACATTCGATTAACCTGCCCTTAAGGCACCCGGGACTTAGCCATTTTTTCACATTTTTCATGATTTTGAGGCAACTTTTCTCGACTTTGTCACCTTATATCACCAAGATCCTTTCCCTTTAGCGCTTCACTCTGTTCGTATGATATTTAGCGCTGACTATCACCTTTCTGTCGCTGAGCTCAACTTCTTATTCGGTGCCATAGAGCCAGAGATATTTGGTGTATGCTGTTATAAGGGAAGTTTGTCACTTTTTCAAAGGCCCACTTTGGGACGCCCATATCTCACCTTCAGGTATCTTCGATCTTCTTGTCGTCTATGGACGAAACTTAGGCCTTGTCTTGGCCAACTTATAAATGTTCTACGGCCAAGCCGTATCTCTTACCGCCAGCCCGGTATTCATGGACTTAGTCGGATTTTCGCCTCTCGTGGTAACAATTTCTGACTTTGACTCACAATAACACCCGAACGGTCACATGCTAGCGCTTTGCTTGGTAGGAATTATAGTTAGCGCTACCTTTTCTCTTTCCATCGATACCTTGTTCGTTCCATTCCATGCCATACAGCCGAAGTTATGATGTTTCCCGTTTTCCATATCATGTGGAGCTTATGCTCTGGGAAAACCATCTAACACCTGTACCACCCTTTTGGGTACCACCGATCTCGTCACTATGTTAGGGCCAAATATAGGTTATAACATGCCCAACATATAATTGTTCTACACCAAGTCTCTATCTCTTACCGCCTGCTCGGTATTTTACTCGTAAGTCCAAATTTCACAACTTGTACTTTTTTTCCCAATGTACTCGAGTTTCAATTTTGGTAACATTTTTCGACTTTGACACTTAATAACTTCCAAATCATGCTAGTTAGCGCTTTGCTTTCTTCTAGTCGTATCTAGCGCTGGGTGTTACCTTTCCAAAACATATCCTAGCTTAACAATCCATGCCATACAGCCGGAGCTATACGGTGCACAAGTCAAATCCATTTTAGCCATGTTTCATTTTTGCCAATTTTTGACCACTCGTATCACCCTTCCAGAGTGGTCCGATCTTCTCGCTGTCTATGGACGACTTTTAGGTCTCGTAGAGGCAAACTTATAAGTATTCTACGTCAACCCGCTATCTCTTACCGCCTGCTCGGTATTCTTGGTCTTGTGTGATTTTTGGAAATTTTGGTATTATTTTTCCACTTTGTCGCTTAATAACTCAGTTTTGCTCAACACTTAGCGCTTCGGTTGTTTGGGATTATAGTTAGCGCTCGGTTCGACCTTTCCAACACTGATCTTAGCTTGTCGATCCGTTCCATACAGCCTGAGTTATTCGCGATACCGTGTTTCAACCCATTTCTCAAGTCTCGTTTTGGTCCAACTTTGAACCAGCCATATCACCCTGATGGGTACCTCCGATCTTCTCGCTCTATATTGGCCAAAGTTAGGTCTTGTGGTAACGTACTTATGATTGTTCTACGCCGTGTTCGTAGCTCTTATCGTTCGCCCGCTATTTTCGATCATAAGGTGAATTTTCGCCTCTAAACCACCATTTTTCACCTTTGCCCTCTAATATGACCGACTTGCTCAACACCTAGCGCTTCGCTTGGTAGGACACATAGCTAGCGCTCGTCAAGACCTTTCCAACGCATATCCAAGCTTTCCGATCCGAGCCATACAGCCTGAGCTATAGGCGATACCGTTTTTCCCATTTTCTTGGTCACATGCACTTTAGGGTACCCCTTTTTGCCTTTGACCCTTAATACCTCCTCCGGGTCACTAGTAGGCGCTCAGCTTGGTAGGAAACATAGCTAGAGCAGGCCTTCACCTTTCCAAAACTGCCTCAAGTGTACCGATCCGACATCTAGAACCAAAGTTATGGTCATTCCTATCATGCTCTACTTTCATGGTCAACCTCCACCAAGCACACCTAGGTTGGACCAACTTTCACCAACTCATCTCGAACCCCAAATTTGCTTCGACCTACTAGGTTTCCCTAGTAAAGTGGTCAAAACATCCATTACAACACGACTGGTCTTTCTGGTGGTCGACCTAGGCGACTTTGTTCGACGACCACCACCCCATGGAACTAAAAGACGTCCCTTGATACGGACCACCGATACATTTTCCGGCCTGTCTAAACTACACTCATCGAAATTTTTTTGGGTCCCCACCGTCATACAAGTTTGCCTAGGTCAAGTTTTTCTTCCGGATCGGCCGCGGACCTCACTTTTCATTATCTAGGGAGGCCATAGGGCCCCAAAAGGGGTTTTTTAAAATTTTCGACACTTTCGACTTCGGTCGGATTTTTTCCGATTTTGGTCCGACCTAGGGACTTGGTGGTCCAAGGAGCCTCGGGACCAAACTTTTTTCTCAGGGGTCCCTACCTCCATACAACTTTGCCTAGGTCAATTTTTTGGTCCAAATCGACCGCGGATTTCACTTTTCAATATCTGGGGCTCGTGTAGAGTCCGAATATGAGGTTTTCTCATTTTTCGACATTTTCGACATTTTTGGGATTTTTTCGGGTTTTTCGACCTAGGGGTCCGCCGAACAAATTTTGGGTCAAAAATTTTTATTGAACTAGTCGAAAGTACGCAAAAAGATAAGACTTTTTGCCGAAGACACCATGCCCCGGAACCGACTCCTTCCCCTTCAAAATTGGGGACAAACGTGATTTTTGAAACTTTTCCTTAGGGAGCCAAAGACTTAGAAAATTTTCAAATTCTCGATTTTTCGATTGCGAGCTAGCGCTTTGCGGTCTTCGGCAATGTTGTAGATCTCGACGAGATAAGACTTTTTGGTCAAGGGACATTTTGCCCTCCGACCCCTCCTTCCCCCCGCAAATCGCCCCCCAAAGTGCAATTTTTGCATTTTCACCTCTTTGCACGCACTGTTCGGCCCAAATGGCCACTTTCTATGGGTCTGAGCGCTTTGCAGTCTTCGGCAAACTTTTAGAGCGTACCAAGCCCTAATTATAATTGTTCTACACCACCTTCGTACCTCTTCATCCCTGGCCGCTATTCGCGTACCAAGGTAATTTTTGTTCATTTTGTCAACATTTTTCATCTTTGACTGCTTATATCGGCCTTGCCATGAACCGATAGCGCTTCGCTGTGTTCTAACGTAAGTTAGTACTACTCTTTACCTTTCCAAATCATATCTTAGGTTGCCATTTGCTTGCGTACAGCCGGAGCTATGAGCGATACCGTAAAAAGTACCGAAACTTGGAAAAATCCTTTGATCGCCCATATCCCCCCTTTGGGGGCCAGATATCGAAAAAAGTTCTGATTCAAAAAGTTGCGCATTAACGTGTTCTAGTTATGCCTAGAACATTTCACTTCGCTAGCTGGCCTGCAACTTAGCCGTAATTGGGATTTTAGGGTGTTCTTGGAGGGCCCATTTCCTGCGACTTGGTATCTTTTGGGCCCAATGTTTCTCTGATATCTCCACGAGTTTTCCAGATAGCCTTTTCAAACTTTCAGGGTGCCTAGAACACCTCAAGACCTTTCCAACGCTATGCCGTTTGCCTCGCTCGGACATCTACAGCCAAAGTTATTCGAGGTACACGGTACCTTACCCTGTTTTCTCAGTACTTGGTCGAAAATTTCGATCAGCCATATGACCGACTTGGACAACCCTGAGCGGGTTGGCCCCATATAACTAAACTTTCGTCTCGTGGAGGCAAACTTATAAATATTCCAAGTCAACTCGCTATCTCGTACCGCCTTGACGGTATACTTGGTCCAAAGGCCATTTCCAGCGACTTGGTCGCAATTTCGCTCTAAGTTTCGCTAATACCTTCGTCCGTGGACATGGTGATTTTTTGTTCGTATTTTTCCTTGATAGTCCCACTCAAGACTATTCCATACCAGAGCCAAGCGTCCCGCTAAGTGCCATACAGCCTGAGCAGTAATTCATGAAAGGTACCTCTACCAGTTTTTGCCATACTTGGGTACAAACTTTGTATCGCCCATATCTCCACTTTGGAGGCCAGCCAGCACCTTTGCCCCATATACTTTTTTCTTGGTCATACCATGCACTAAATATAATTGTTCTACGCCAACTTGCTATCTCTTCTCTAACTTGCCGTTATTCTTGGTCCAAGTCCCATTTCATTCGTTTTCGGACCCATTTTGCTATATGTTTCACTAATAGCTTCGGCCATGGACAAGCTGATATTCTGTTTGTATTTTTGCTTGATAGTCCCACTCAAGACCATTCCAAAACACACCGCAACTTGTCGCTCGGTGGCAAACTGACCGAGTTATAATTCATGAAAGATACCTCAACTTGGTACACCATGTGGTCGGCCCAAACCATATACCGACCAAACGACCGACTTGGAGCACCCTGACCGGGTTGCCCCCATATAATGAAAGTTGCGTCTCTACACGCCCAACTTATGAATATTCTACGCCAAGTCGCTATCTCTTACCGGTAAGCCGGTATTCACCTTCCAAGGGTGATTTTGGTCAAGTGCCATTTCCTGCGACTTGGTCCCCGAATTGGACCATCATCACCTAATATCTCCGTGGTCTTTCAACTCAGCCTCATAAAACTTTCAGGGTAGATAGGTCTCCCCAAGACCTTTCCAACGGTGAGCCGTTTGCCTCGCTCGGCCATCTACAGCCGAAGTTATTAATGGTACTTGGTACCTTACCCTGTTTTTTCCATACTTGTTCGTACTTGGGTACAAACTTTGGATCGCCCATATCTCCACTTTGGAGGCCAGCTAGCACCTTGGCCCCATATACTTTTTTGTTGGTCATGCCATGCACCAAATATAATTGTTCTACGCCAACTTGCTATCTCTTCTCCAACTTGCCGTTATTCTTGGTCCAATTCCCATTTCATTCGTTTTTGGACCCATTTTGCTATATGTTTCACTAATAGCTTCGGCCATGGACAAGCTGATTTTCGATTGGTATTTTTCCTTGATAGTCCCACTCAAGACCATTCCAAAACACACCGCAGCTTGTCGCTCGGTGGCAAACTGACCAAGTTATAATTCATGAAAGGTACCTCAACTTGGCACACCACGTGGTCGGCCCAAACCATAAACCAACCAAACGACCGACTTGGAGCACCCTGACCGGGTTGGCCCCATATAATAAAAGTTGCGTCTCTACACGCCCAACTTATGAATATTCTACGCCAAGTCGCTATCTCTTACCGGTAAGCCGGTATTCACCTTCCAAGGGTGATTTTGGTCAAGCGCCATTTCCTGCGACTTGGTCCCCGAATTGGACCATCATCACCTAATATCTCCGTGGTCTTTCAACTCAGCCTCATGAAACTTTCAGGGTAGATAGGTCTCCCCAAGACCTTTCCAACGGTGAGCCGTTTGCCTCGCTCGGCCATCTACAGCCGAAGTTATTAATGGTACTTGGTACCTTACCCTGTTTTTTCCATACTTGTTCGTACTTGGGTACAAACTTTGGATCGCCCATATCTCCACTTTGGAGGCCAGCCAGCACCTTGGCCCCATATACTTTTTTGTTGGTGATACCATGCACCAAATATAATTGTTCTACGCAAGCTTGCTATCTCTTCTCCAACTTGCGGTTATTTTTGACTCAAGTCCCATTTCCATAGTTTTTGGTACCAATTTGCTCTATGTTTCGCTAATAGCTTCGCCCAAGGACTTTGTGATTTTTTGTTCGCATTTTTCCTAAATAGTCCCACTCAAGACTATTCCAAATCACACCTTAGCTTGTCGCTCAGTGCCATACAGTTAGAGTTTTAATTCATGAAAGGTACATCACCTTGGTACACCACGTGGTCGGTCCAAACCATCAACCAACCATATGACCGACTTCGAGTCGAGCTAGCGGCTAGGCTCAATATAATGAAATGCGTGTCTTGATGCGGGCTACTGACGGTCTGAACAATGTAGCTCGCTAGCTCGTCTCTAAACTTGTGTTTTGGTCGAATATTGGGTGTTCATGTACCACTTCGGGTAACATGGACTTTGGTGCAACTTTACCACTTGTGCACTTAATAACTTCCCGGTCATTCAAGTCTTTGCCTTCATACTTTCAGGGTAGTTAGGTCTCGTCGAGACCTTTCCATACATATGCCAAACTCATCGATCGGACATCTATAGCCCGAGTTATTCGCGGTACACCGTACCTTACCCTGTTTTTTCCTCAATTGGGTACAAACCTTGGAACACCCATATCGCCCCTTTAGAGACTAGCTGGCACGTTGGCCTCATATAATGATAAGTGCACCTCAACTAGGGCTACTGACGGTCAGAACATTTCAACTTGCTAGCTCGGGCCCACACTTGTGTTTTTCTCGAATATATGGTTCAAGTGTGCCACTTTGGGCACTTTTGGACATTTTGTCCCCACACAACTTTCTTGCCTTGGTAGATAGGGTCTTGTGATCTTGGGCAAAAAGATGCACCAAGATAAAGTCTAACTTTCGTTCTTTTACCGCAAAGCGCTATCTCAAACACCCGAGGAGATAGAAAGTGATTATGTTCGGTATATCGGTCTTCCATGGCCTACTATGGTAAACCCCTGCAGGTATGCAACCGAAGGTGCTTGGTACATGTATTTGGTGCAATATCGGTGCAAAGTAGGTGTTTCCTTGATCGGGCTATAACTTTCTTGGTTGATGTTGGATTGCTTTGCGGTCTTCGGGGGATAGTTAGGGAACATGTTGGCCAACATTTTCTTACTACTCAGTCTGGCCGTTCCTCTTACCGTCTAGGCGGTATTCATGCTCTAATTTGGAACTTGTGTTCCTTTGGGCAACTTTTCTGACTTTGACGCTTAATAACTTCCGTTCATATGCAGTCTAAGCTCTGCAACTCTCAGGAAAGCTAGTACTACTCATTTCCTTTCCATATCAGTCTTTGGCTTGTCGATCCGATGTCTACAGCCTTACTTATTCACGTTCCCTGTGAAGGTAGGTTTTTGCCCATTTTCCAGTTCATGTGGTAACATTCCCGGTTTTTGCCGGCTTTCTCTTCATGTGGTAACTTGCTTGCTCATGTGGTAACTTGATAGTGTATTTCCGACAGACCCAATCTGGGACTTAGCCGATTTTTCTCGTCATATTATATGAATCCATCACTAGGCCATCTTGCTTGCTTGTGTGGTAACTTGAAAGTGTATGTCTGACAGACCCAATCTGGGACTTAGCCGATTTTTCTCTTCATATTATATGGATCCATCACTAAGGCATCTTGCTTGCTTGTGTGGTAACTTGATAGTGTATTTCTGACAGACCCAATCTCGGACTTAGCCGATTTTTCTCTTCATATTATATGGATCCATCACTAGGCCATCTTGCTTGCTTGTGTGGTAACTTGAAAGTGTATGTCTGACAGACCCAATCTGGGACTTAGCCGAATTTTCTCTTCGTATCATATGGATCCATCACTAGGCCATCTTGCTTGCTTGTGTGGTAACTTGGAAGTGTATTTCAGACAGACCCAATCTGGGACTTAGCCGATTTTTCTCTTCGTATCATATGGATCCATCACTAGGCCATCTTGCTTGCTTGCGTGGTAACTTGGAAGTGTATTTCTGACAGACCCAATCTGGGACTTAGCCGATTTTTCTCTTCATATCATATGGATCCATCACTAGGCCATCTTGCTTGCTTGTGTGGTAACTTGATAGTGTATTTCTGACAGACCCAATATCGGACTTAGCCGATTTTTCTTTTCATATTATATGGATCAATCACTAGGCCATCTTGCTTGCTTGTGTGGTAACTTGATAGTGTATTTCCGACCGACCCAATCTCGGACTTAGCCGATTTTTCTCTTCATATAATATGGATCCATCACTAGGCCATCTTGCTTGCTTGTGTGGTAACTTGATAGTGTATTTCTGACAGACCCAATCTTGGACTTAGCCGATTTTTCTCTTCATATTATATGGATCCATCATTAGGCCATCTTGCTTGCTTGTGTGGTAACTTGAAAGTGTATTTCCGACAGACCCAATCTCGGACTTAGCCGATTTTTCTCTTCATATTATATGGATCCTGGACTTAGCCGATTATTAGGTTATTATATATGGATCCTGGACTTAGCCGATTTTTCTGTTCATATCATATGGATCTTGGACTTAGCCGATTTTTCTCTTCATATCATATGGATCCTGGACTTAGCCGATTATTAGGTTAATATATATGGATCCGGGACTTAGCCGATTTTTCTCTTCATGTAATATGGATCCTGGACTTAGCCGATTTTTCTCTTCATATAATATGGATCCTGGACTTAGCCGATTATTAGGTTAATATATATGGATCCGGGACTTAGCCGATTTTTCTGTTCATATAATATGGATCCGGGACTTAGCCGATTTTTCTCTTCATATAATATGGATCCGGGACTTAGCCAATTTTTCTCTTCATGTGGTAACGTATGCCAATCGCTCACAAGTCATGGGATAAGGGTACTTGTGTTCTTCCATCTTCTAAGTCCCGCACGGGGACATCGTGATCGCCCCAAGTCCGGAATAGCGCCAAGTCAAGCCCCACGGTGGCCGTGCAGGACCTGTTAGCGGGGGCCCCACTGACAGCACTAATCCGGACTTAGAAATTATATCTTTCTAATCGAACACCACACACGCAACACCACCATACCACCATCTCCTTGCAAGTACCTAAGTACCCGCAACTCCATGGTGAAGGCAATGTCACTCCATCACCAACCTCTTTGCACTGCAAGCACTTGCGTACCCACAACACTCCGAAGAAGGCAACGGCGCGCGATGCTCGACTCCACACACCACACCACACCACACCACCGATGGCCAGCCAGCCAGCCAGCCCAACTAAGGGCTAACCCACCAACCAACCACCAATGGCCTAGGCCAGCCGGATCCCACCTTCAAGTCCAAGCACAGCCAAGTGCAAGTACCGCCAAGTGTTCACCAACCGCCCAACACACCACACCACCGATGGCCAGCCAGCCAGCCAGCCCAGCTAAGGGCTAACCAACCAACCAACCACCAATGGCCCAGGCCAGCCGGATCCCACCTTCAAGTCCAAGCACAGCCAAGTGCAAGTACCGCCAAGTGTTCACCAACCAACCATCACACCAGGTCAGCCAGCCGGTACCCACCTTCAAGTGCCATTACCCTCGGGTGCAAGCTCAATCAAGTGTTAACCAACCAACCCGGCCAAGGCAGCCAACAGGCCGGCACCCTACAGCACCGACCCGCCATCACCACCTCAACCGTTGACCATGCAAGTGGCCTCGGACAACAGGTGACACCCGAAGTACATCCGAAGAACGTATATCAAGTGTTTGCTCACCAAGTCCTCAACCAACCCCAAGTACCCGGAGGTACCCAGAGTGTTGGATCCGCCAACCCGTCCCGGCACCCCAAGTCCTTGCGAACCCAAAGTGTTTGCCCGGTAGGGCCATTGTATCACAACGCTTGCTACCATGCAAGTGGCCTCGAACAAGGTGACAGGGGTATCTTCACCAAGTTCTCAACCAACCCCAAGTACCCGGAGGTACCCAGAGTGTTGGGTCCGCCAACCACTACCAGCACTCTAAGTCCTCGCGAACCCAAAGTGTTTGCCCGGTAGGGCCATTAGACCACAACGCTTGCTAACCATGCAAGTGGTCTCGGACAACAGGCGATACCCGAAGTACATCCGAAGAGTGTATATCAAGTGTTTGTTCACCAAGTCCTCAACCAACCCCAAGTACCCGGAGGTACCCAGAGTGTTGGGTCCGCCAACCACTACCAGCACTCTAAGTCCTCGCGAACCCAAAGTGTTTGCCCGGTAGGGCCATTAGACCACAACGCTTGCTAACCATGCAAGTGGTCTCGGACAACAGGCGATACCCGAAGTACATCCGAAGAGTGTATATCAAGTGTTTGTTCACCAAGTCCTCAACCAACCCCAAGTACCCGGAGGTACCCAGAGTGTTGGGTCCGCCAACCACTACCAGCACTCTAAGTCCTCGCGAACCCAAAGTGTTTGCCCGGTAGGGCCATTAGACCAC
>NW_026525152.1:30000-52500 GCF_943734705.1 Anopheles coustani | reverse complement strand
CACATAGGGCAAGCTAGAATTAACTATCTTACCCAGGACCGCCGGAGCAGCGTGGACCAGGGGAGAACTATACTTTGTCTTGTATGCCCTCTTCCACATAGGGCAAGCTAGAATGAACTATCTTACCCAGGACCGCCGGAGCAGCGTGGACCAGTGGAGGACTATACTTTGTTCATAACACCACAGTATTGAGTAATGTGCCCTCTTCCACATAGGGCAAGCTAGAATGAACTATCTTACCCAGGACCGCCGAAGCGGCGTGGACCAGTGGAGGACTACACAATCATGAGGTTTGATATCGACTTGTGTGTTTCAATAGGGTACCGATGGTATGTTTTGAACCGATTTGATTTAGCCATTCTGAAGTCATCACTTGGTTGAAGCGCTGAACTAGGGAGGGGCATCGTTTACATATATATTGGTTTTCGCATGCTCTACTAGGTTAATGTCATGAGGTTGGCTATCGAGCATGCCCAAGTGATGACTTGATTGTGTGCTTGCTTGAATTCTTCACATTTCATACCATCGGTTAGTTGTCGAATCATTCCTCGATCATAACCTTCGTTCTTGGTTCATGTATGCTCTCTTCCACATAGGGCAAGCTAGAATTAACTATCTTACCCAGGACCGCCGGAGCAGCGTGGACCAGGGGAGAACTATACTTTGTCTTGTATGCCCTCTTCCACATAGGGCAAGCTAGAACTAACTATCTTACCCAGGACTGCAAAGCAGCGTGGACCAGTGGAGGACTATACTTTGTTCATTACACCACAGTATTAAGTATGGTGTCCTCTTCCACATAGGGCAAGCTAGAACTAACTATCTTACCCAGGACCGCCGAAGCAGTGTGGACCAGGGGAGGACTATACTTTATACTTCACACACTAGCCATACTGAAGTCATCACTTGGTTGAAGCGCTGAACTACGGCGGGGTAATCGTTTACAGGTTATAATCATATAGCTGCATGCTCATTAGTAGATAATGGAATATTGTATGGCAATATGAGCATGCCCAAGTGATGACTTTGTTTCAAGCTCAACAGGTAGGGTATTGAGTCCTCTTCCACATAGGGCAAGCTAGAATGAACTATCTTACCCAGGACCGCCGGAGCAGCGTGGACCAGTGGAGGACTCTATACTTTATACTTCACACCACAGTATTGAGTACGACTTGCATAAAGCCCCTATTGAGAACCACGAGGGCTCTCTCAATGTAGAACCACGAGGGCTCTAGTACCGATTCTCTCGGTACGGCTTGGTCCGTGTTCCTTTATGCTTGTACTCGCAGAAAGTCTCAACCCGGAGGTCTTGACTTTGATTGTCATAGTTGGACTACGACGGGGCATCCGACCATTGCTGATCGAACACCCCTGATTCACCATCTTTCGGGTAGGCGGTACGCGTACCTCCGGACGCGGAAGTCTCAACCCGGAGGTCTTGACTTTGATTGTCATAGTTGGACTACGACGGGGTATCCGACTCATCGAATACCCCAGAAGCACACCATCTTTCGGGTAGGCGGTACGCGTACCTCCGGACGCGGAAAGTCTCAACCCGGAGGTCTTGACTTTGGTTGTCATAGTTGGACTATGACGGGGCATCCGACCATTGCTGATCGAACACCCCTGTTACACCATCTTTCGGATAGGCGGTGCGCGACACCACCGACGCGGAAAGTCTCAACCCGGAGGTCTTGACTTTGTATTGTTGGATAGTCCTCTTCCACTATAGGGCAAGCTGGAAATATTCCATTTTACCCAGGACTGCCGAGGCAGCGTGGACCAGGGGAGAACTTCACGGAATCTTCAGGCATCCATGATTGCCATAGTGCGTAAGCCGCCGCTGTGTGCGTCAACTCGTTCCCCGTGAGGAGGAGTCTAGCCGCCGCTAAAAGACGAAGCATTAAGTGTCCTCATTCCACTATAGGGCAAGCTAGAATGAACTATCTTACCCAGGACCGCCGAAGCAGCGTGGACCAGGCGAAGACTATACTTTATACTTCACACCACAGTATTGAGTACGACTTGCATAAAGCCCCTAATGAGAACCACGAGGGCTCTCTCAATGTAGAACCACGAGGGCTCTAGTACCGATTCTCTCGGTACGGCTTGGTCCGTGTTCCTTTATGCTTGTACTCGCGGAAAGTCTCAACCCGGAGGTCTTGACTTTGATTGTCATAGTTGGACTACGACGGGGCATCCGACCATTGCTGACCGAACACCCCTGATTCATCATCTTTCGGATAGGAGGTGCGCCCACCTCCGACGCGGAAGTCTCAACCCGGAGGTTCGGACTTAGAGTTTTTCCCATTTAAAAGTTTTTCTCTTAGCCATACTGAAGTCATCACTTGGTGAACGATTGAACTAGGGCGGGTTAATCGTTTATAGGTATCATGTGGTTTGCATGCTCTCTTAGGTTAAGGTCATGTGGTTGGCTATCGAGCATGCCCAAGTGATGACTTTGTTTCACGCTTGCTTGATTTCTTCATGATTCCCTGTTATATAGTGTAATCATTCGAGAACAGGGAATCTTTGGTTTTGCTCAACAGGTATTGGATGTCAACTTGGTATCTAGATCGCATTAAGTCTCAACCCTTAGGTTCGGACTTGTATAGTGACATCTTGTTACGGTCTTGAGTCTCAACCCGCAGGTTCGGACTACTTAGTGTTTGATCGAATATAATATGGCAACTTGTGCCTAAGTCTCAACCCGCAGGTTCGGACTTCTGTTTATTTGGCCAATGTATGTATAAGGCAACTTGTGCCTAAGTCTCAACCCGCAGGTTCGGACTTGTGTATTTGTTCGAAGTCATGTATAAGGCAACGTGTGCCTAAGTCTCAACCCGCAGGTTCGGACTTGTTAGTGTTTCGTCAACTTTCATATGGCAACTTGTGCCTAAGTCTCAACCCGCAGGTTCGGACTTGTGTATTTGTTCGAAGTCATGTATAAGGCAACTTGTGCCTAAGTCTCAACCCGCAGGTTCGGACTTGTGTATTTGTTCGAAGTCATGTATAAGGCAACGTGTGCCTAAGTCTCAACCCGCAGGTTCGGACTTGTTAGTGTTTCGTCAACTTTCATATGGCAACTTGTGCCTGAGTCTCAACCCGCAGGTTCGGACTTCTATAGTGTTTCGTCAATTATCATATGGCAACTTGTGCCGAAGTCTCAACCCGCAGGTTCGGACTTCTGGAAGGATCACTTGGCCACTAATGATCCTTCCGCAGGTTCACCTACGGAAACCTTGTTACGACTTTTACTTCCTCTAAATCATCAAGTTCGGTCAACTTCGATAAAGCAGACGCGGTTCACGAGGATCCAGCGAACGATCATCTCCAAAGACCTCACTAAATAATCCATCGGTAGTAGCGACGGGCGGTGTGTACAAAGGGCAGGGACGTATTCAACGCTGGCTGATGACCAGCACTTACTAGAAGTTCCGAGTTCATATGGACCATTGCAATCCATAATCCCTACTAAGTGAGTATTTGAGTGATTTCCCGTTCCTCTCGGAATAGGAGACACGCTGCTACCCACATTGTAGCACGCGTGTAGCCCAGAACATCTAAGGGCATCACGGACCTGTTATCGCTCGATCTCATTTTGCTAAACACAAATTGTCCTGCTAAGCAGCGTACCGTAAGTGCACTTGCGCACACGAACAGCGAAGGTGTCAGGTCATACTCCACCGAAAGGTCCTAACCCGTTCCAATCGGCATCGACGCATTAACGCTGACTGCGTTCTAGTTAGCATATGTGAGTCACGTTCGTTATCGGAATTAACCAGACAAATCAATCCACGAACTAAGAACGGCCATGCACCACTACCCTTAAATTTGAGAAAGAGCTATTAATCTGTCTCACCTCCATAAGTTCGGACCTGGTAAGTTTTCCCGTGTTGAGTCAAATTGAACCGCAAGCTCCATTTCATTGTGGTGCCCTTCCGTCAATTCCTTTAAGTTTCAACTTTGCAACCATACTTCCCCCGGAACCTGACTTTGGTTTCCCGGAAGCTACTGAGAGCACCTGGTTGTAGCGTCTCCCAATTGCTAGTTGGCATCGTTTACGGTTAGAACTAGGGCGGTATCTAATCGCCTTCGATCCTCTAACTTTCGTTCTTGATTAAAGAAAGCATCCTTGACAAATGCCTTCGCTTTAGTTAGTCTTACGACGGTCTACGAATTTCACCTCTCGCGCCGTAATACTAGTGTCCCCAACTACTTCTGTTAATCATTACCTCCGGTCTGAGTACAAACCAATGAAAGATTAGACCAAGGTCGTATTCCATTATTCCATGCAAGATTATTCTAGGGCGTTTGGGCACCCTGCTTTAAGCACTCTAATTTGTTCAAGGTAAACGTGAGCGGTCGAGCTCTATGTTACACTTGCACCCGTTGAAGGGCACACCATGACACAGACTTGGTGCCCTACCACACCATTGAGTCGCAACCAGATTCCGACTTGGCCCACCGACCACGGGTTGACCGGGTCGGCGGAGCCGGACTGTGTTGGACAAGTATCAACTTCGAACGTTTTAACCGCAACAATTTTAATATACGCTAGTGGAGCTGGAATTACCGCGGCTGCTGGCACCAGACTTGCCCTCCACTTGATCCTCGTAGAAGGATTTATGCTCTACTCATTCCAATTATGAAACATCATTAAAGAGTTTCATATTGTTATTTCTCGTCACTACCTCCCCGTCCCGGGATTGGGTAATTTACGCGCCTGCTGCCTTCCTTGGATGTGGTAGCCATTTCTCAGGCTCCCTCTCCGGAATCGAACCCTGATTCCCCGTTACCCGTTGCAACCATGGTAGTCCTCTATACTACCATCCATAGTTGATAGGGCAGATATTTGCGAGATCTGTCGTCGGTGCGAGACCATACGATCAGCATCATTATCCAGACTTCAACTCAATGACACGGAGAACCCGCGATTGGTTTGACTAATAAGTGCACCAGTTCCCGCGAGGGTCCTGGCATGTTGCATGTATTAGCTCTAGATTTTCCACAGTTATCCAAGTAACTAGGTTGATGATCTCGTAAATTATAGCTGTTATACTGAGCCTTATGCGGTTTCACATTAAATCTGTTTGTACTTAGACATGCATGGCTTAACCTTTGAGACGAGCGTATATTACTGGTAGGATCAACCAGAATTCCGACTTTGCGTTCGAATGTTCATTGTCCCATTGCACCCGGAGGAGCAAACACCACGTTCTATATGTTGTCAAGTCCGGTAGCACACGGGAGGCGAGCCCCCGTGCGAACCTCATTGCCCTCGTATCACACACACCCGATGCACCGGACAGGCACTTGAGCGGCATTCGACTCCGCTAAGCGCTCGTGCGCCCGATTGTGCATGCGCTGACGGGGCCTTCATACCCCTACCACAGCGACCTTATGCCAAACTTCCATGAATACTTAGGTGAGCTGACAAGGGCCTTCATTTCCCTACCATCAACTAAAGGACACGCTAGGCGCGTCCGATCATTGCAACTGCGGGGCTTTCATACCCCAATCACCACAGTACGCAATTCACCAGAGTTTAATCACAACCCCCCCGGACATGGCACACTATTAACTTGCAACAAAACTTAGTGTGTGCCGGGCACATCGGTTCCACAAAATCATTCCCGATGTACCCCAATTGGGGTTGTGAACGCATTCACGGTCCTCTGACACACCCAACCAAGCGTGGATACTACATACCTCAAACACCCAGTACACTAACAGACAAATCAATATATGGTTGCTTTCCCCCAGACATTTGCCAATCACTTGGCACCCGGACGGGAACTCGCTCCTGATTGCGCCAATGCCACCCATTTGCCAAGAGCGAGTTCTGTATGTAGATTTCATTTGGAAAGACAACCGTGTACTGGATATTCTATCCGACGATTACAGATGACGAGTACGAGACTCGACTACACTCACGGATAATACATTTTGGGTCGAGATTGCTTTCGGGGTTTTCGATTGGTCTTGCGCTTGTAAACGTATAACTTTGACTTGTGGTAACCTCGGTATGTTAGTCGATCACGTGGTTGTGAACTGGGTAAGGGTGGGCAATCTGTTCACTTGCACTCTGGGTAGGAATATGGTGAGCGCTATAGGTTAAAGATCATGGTATGGTTCCATCGTGATGACTTTCGCTAGATAGTAGTATGTTTGGATAGTTATAACGTTTTTGGCCATTTGTTCATAGTGTTCGGTCCATTGAGGAATTCGATTGGTCTTTGCTTCACACACGTGGTCGATCACTTGGATGTGAACTAGGGTGAGATTAAGGTGTTCACTAGTGCTCTTCGGTTTTGGATCAGTAATGAGCACTTGATTGGTTTCGCATAATATGTATCCATAGTGATGACTCTTTCCAGCTTAAGATTTCGTTACCAGTTTCGAATCCTCCCCACGTTCGCTTTTACTTGGTTAGGTTTTCGAGTGTAGATTTGAAAGCAATCTCATGTATGTATCCCATCTGATATAAGCCACTGACAGTTCATGTCACCTCGTTCAACTCTCGCTGGGTCACAGAAGTATGTTACTGCGCCCATTATCCCTACTCGGATAGGTTCGGTTCGTTCGTTTTATACTACGGTGAGTAAACTCAATTTGTGCATCGCATAGCCATGGAAAGCAAGCTTTCGCGGGCCTCTTCGACTGTTTTGATACGAGCTGTGCCCGTGATGCTTGTCATCCCAGGATACTAGACCCCTTTGGACGACCGCATGACCATCAGAAAGTAAATTCCACGTTCGATTTGGGGTGTGAACCCCGAACATAAAGTCTTTGTGTAGAACCACGAGGGCTCTATAGTACCGATTCTCTCGGCACGCTTGGTCCGTGTTCCTTTATGTTCGTACTCTTGTGTGTATAATATTCATGTTCGGTTTGGGATATTTGCTACTGTCACCGTTTGAGTACTATGGGGCTTGAACCCCTAACATAAAGTCTTTGTGTAGAACCACGAGGGCTCTATAGTACCGATTCTCTCGGCACGCTTGGTCCGTGTTCCTTTATGTTCGTACTCTTGTGTGTATAATATACATGTTCGGTTTGGGATATTTGCTACTTTCACCTGGGTCCCGTTCTTCATACAAGTCTGCCTTGCTAATGTGGTAACTTTATAGTGTAGTTCTGACATCCCAATTTTGGGACTTAGCCGATTTTTCATGAATTTCCATATGACCCATAGGGTCCCTTTCTTCATACAAGCTTGCCTAGGGCGATCGGTCAAAACTTGTCTTACTATTCGATTGGTCTTCGCAGTTTCACCCTAGGCAATTCGCCTAGGTCTGTCTTCTTGAGGAGGCCAAAACCCGAAATAAGGAGGTCTGGCCGACCCTGAAACCTCCCCTGTCTTAACTACACTAACCCGATTTTTCAGGGTCCTCAGCGCCATACAACTTTGCCTAGGTCACTTATACTCTTGACTTAGGCCATCTGACTTGGTCCGTGTTTCTTCCTAGGGTTCACCTAGGTACTTTGCCTTGCTTGATGTGGTAACTTTTTAGTGTAGTTCTGACATCCCAATTTTGGGACTTAGCCGATTTTTCATGAATTTCCATATGACCCTAAGGGTCCCTTTCTTCATACAAGCTTGCTTAGGGCGATCGGTCAAAACTTGTCTTACTATTCGATTGGTCTTCGCAGTTTCACCCTAGGCAATTCGCCTAGGTCTGTCTTCTTGAGGAGGCCAAAACCCGAAATAAGGAGGTCTGGCCGACCCTGAAACCTCCCCTGTCTTAACTACACTAACCCGATTTTTCAGGGTCCTCAGCGCCATACAACTTTGCCTAGGTCACTTATACTCTTGACTTAGGCCATCTGACTTGGTCCGTGTTTCTTCCTAGGGTTCACCTAGGTACTTTGCCTTGCTTGATGTGGTAACTTTTTAGTGTAGTTCTGACATCCCAATTTTGGGACTTAGCCGATTTTTCATGAATTTCCATATGACCCTAAGGGTCCCTTTCTTCATACAAGCTTGCCTAGGGCGATCGGTCAAAACTTGTCTTACTATTCGATTGGTCTTCGCACTTTCACCCTAGGCAGTTTGCCTAGGTCTGTCTTCTTGAGGAGGCCAAAACCCGAAATAAGGAGGTTCAGCCGACCCAGAAACCTCCCCTGTCAGAACTACACTAACCCGATTTTTCAGGGTCCTCAGCGCCATACAACTTTGCCTAGGTCACTTGTACTCTTGACTTAGGCCATCTGACTTGGTCCGTGTTTCTTCCTAGGGTTCACCTAGGTACTTTGCCTTGCTTGATGTGGTAACTTTTTAGTGTAGTTCAGACATCCCAATTTTGGGACTTAGCCGATTTTTCATGTATTTCCATATGACCCATAGGGTCCCTTTCTTCATACAAGCTTGCCTAGGGCGATCGGTCAAAACTTGTCTTACTATTCGATTGGTCTTCGCACTTTCACCCTAGGCAGTTTGCCTAGGTGTAGCTTCTTGAGGAGGTCAAAACCCAAAATAAGGAGGTTCAGCCGACCCAAAAACCTACCCTGTCTAAACTACACTAACCAGATTTTTCAGGGTCCTCAGCGCCATACAACTTTGCCTAGGTCACTTGTACTCTTGACTTAGGCCATCTGACTTGGTCCGTGTTTCTTCCTAAGGTTCACCTAGGTACTTTGCCTTGCTTCATGTGGTAACTTTTTAGTGTAGTTCAGACATCCCAATTTTGGGACTTAGCCGATTTTTCATGTATTTCCATATGACCCATAGGGTCCCTTTCTTCATACAAGCTTGCCTAGGGCGATCGGTCAAAACTTGTCTTACTATTCGATTGGTCTTCGCACTTTCCCCTAGGCAGTTTGCCTAGGTGTAGCTTCTTGAGGAGGTCAAAACCCAAAATAAGGAGGTTCAGCCGACCCAAAAACCTACCCTGTCTAAACTACACTAACCAGATTTTTCAGGGTCCTCAGCGCCATACAACTTTGCCTAGGTCACTTGTACTCTTGACTTAGGCCATCTGACTTGGTCCGTGTTTCTTCCTAAGGTTCACCTAGGTACTTTGCCTTGCTTCATGTGGTAACTTTTTAGTGTAGTTCAGACATCCCAATTTTGGGACTTAGCCGATTTTTCATGTATTTCCATATGACCCATAGGGTCCCTTTCTTCATACAAGCTTGCCTAGGGCGATCGGTCAAAACTTGTCTTACTATTCGATTGGTCTTCGCACTTTCACCCTAGGCAGTTTGCCTAGGTGTAGCTTCTTGAGGAGGTCAAAACCCGAAATAAGGAGGTCCGGCCGACCCAAAAACCTACCCTGTCTGAACTACACTAACCAGATTTTTCAGGGTCCTCACCGTCATACAACTTTCCCTAGGTCACTTGAACTCTTGACTTAGGCCATCTGACTTGGTCCGTGTTTCTTCCTAGGGTTCACCTAGGTAGTTTGCCTTGCTTGGTGTGGTAACATTTGAGTGTAGTTCTGACATCCCCATTTTGGGACTTAGCCGATTTTTCGTAAAATACCATATGACCCATCAGGGTCCTTGCCTTCATATAAGTTTGCCTTGCTTGGTGTGGTAACATTTGAGTGTAGTTCTGACATCCCCATTTTGGGACTTAGCCGATTTTTCGTAAAATACCATATGACCCATCAGGGTCCTTTGCTTCATATAAGTTTGCCTTGCTTGGTGTGGTAACTTGTTAGTGTAGTTCTGACATCATCATTTTGGGACTTAGCCGATTTTTCGTAAAATACCATATGACCCATCAGGGTCCTTGCCTTCATATAAGTTTGCCTTGCTTGGTGTGGTAACATTTGAGTGTAGTTCTGACATCCCCATTTTGGGACTTAGCCGATTTTTCGTAAAATACCATATGACCCATCAGGGTCCTTTGCTTCATATAAGTTTGCCTTGCTTGGTGTGGTAACTTGTTAGTGTAGTTCTGACATCATCATTTTGGGACTTAGCCGATTTTTCGTAAAATACCATATGACCCATCAGGGTCCTTGCCTTCATATAAGTTTGCCTTGCTTGGTGTGGTAACATTTGAGTGTAGTTCTGACATCCCCATTTTGGGACTTAGCCGATTTTTCGTAAAATACCATATGACCCATCAGGGTCCTTTGCTTCATATAAGTTTGCCTTGCTTGGTGTGGTAACATTTGAGTGTAGTTCTGACATCACCATTTTGGGACTTAGCCGATTTTTCGTAAAATACCATATGACCCATCAGGGTCCTTTGCTTCATATAAGTTTGCCTTGCTTGGTGTGGTAACATTTGAGTGTAGTTCTGACATCCCCATTTTGGGACTTAGCCGATTTTTCGTAAAATACCATATGACCCATCAGGGTCCTTTGCTTCATATAAGTTTGCCTTGCTTGATGTGGTAACATTTGAGTGTAGTTCTGACATCCCCATTTTGGGACTTAGCCGATTTTTCGTAAAATACCATATGACCCATCAGGGTCCTTGCCTTCATATAAGTTTGCCTTGCTTGGTGTGGTAACATTTGAGTGTAGTTCTGACATCCCCATTTTGGGACTTAGCCGATTTTTCGATCAATACCATATGACCCATCAGGGTCCTTTGCTTCATATAAGTTTGCCTTGCTTGGTGTGGTAACATTTGAGTGTAGTTCTGACATCCCCATTTTGGGACTTAGCCGATTTTTCGATCAATACCATATGACCCATCAGGGTCCTTTGCTTCATATAAGTTTGCCTTGCTTGGTGTGGTAACATTTGAGTGTAGTTCTGACATCCCCATTTTGGGACTTAGCCGATTTTTCGATCAATACCATATGACCCATCAGGGTCCTTTCCTTCATATAAGTTTGCCTTGCTTGATGTGGTAACACATGAGTGTAGTTCTGACATCCCCATTTTGGGACTTAGCCGATTTTTCGATCCATCCCATATGACCCATCAGGGTCCTTTTTCTTCATATAAGTTTCCCAAGACTTAGTGCTTTTTTCCTTTGGACACCAATATCACCCTTGCGGGTATCTTTGATCTTCTCACTTTGTATTGGCCGAATGTAGGTCTTGCCATGCCAAACATATAATTGTTCTACACCAAGTCTCTATCTCGTACCGCCAGCTCGGTACATTCGATTAACCTGCCCTTAAGGCACCCGGGACTTAGCCATTTTTTCACATTTTTCATGATTTTGAGGCAACTTTTCTCGACTTTGTCACCTTATATCACCAAGATCCTTTCCCTTTAGCGCTTCACTCTGTTCGTATGATATTTAGCGCTGACTATCACCTTTCTGTCGCTGAGCTCAACTTCTTATTCGGTGCCATAGAGCCAGAGATATTTGGTGTATGCTGTTATAAGGGAAGTTTGTCACTTTTTCAAAGGCCCACTTTGGGACGCCCATATCTCACCTTCAGGTATCTTCGATCTTCTTGTCGTCTATGGACGAAACTTAGGCCTTGTCTTGGCCAACTTATAAATGTTCTACGGCCAAGCCGTATCTCTTACCGCCAGCCCGGTATTCATGGACTTAGTCGGATTTTCGCCTCTCGTGGTAACAATTTCTGACTTTGACTCACAATAACACCCGAACGGTCACATGCTAGCGCTTTGCTTGGTAGGAATTATAGTTAGCGCTACCTTTTCTCTTTCCATCGATACCTTGTTCGTTCCATTCCATGCCATACAGCCGAAGTTATGATGTTTCCCGTTTTCCATATCATGTGGAGCTTATGCTCTGGGAAAACCATCTAACACCTGTACCACCCTTTTGGGTACCACCGATCTCGTCACTATGTTAGGGCCAAATATAGGTTATAACATGCCCAACATATAATTGTTCTACACCAAGTCTCTATCTCTTACCGCCTGCTCGGTATTTTACTCGTAAGTCCAAATTTCACAACTTGTACTTTTTTTCCCAATGTACTCGAGTTTCAATTTTGGTAACATTTTTCGACTTTGACACTTAATAACTTCCAAATCATGCTAGTTAGCGCTTTGCTTTCTTCTAGTCGTATCTAGCGCTGGGTGTTACCTTTCCAAAACATATCCTAGCTTAACAATCCATGCCATACAGCCGGAGCTATACGGTGCACAAGTCAAATCCATTTTAGCCATGTTTCATTTTTGCCAATTTTTGACCACTCGTATCACCCTTCCAGAGTGGTCCGATCTTCTCGCTGTCTATGGACGACTTTTAGGTCTCGTAGAGGCAAACTTATAAGTATTCTACGTCAACCCGCTATCTCTTACCGCCTGCTCGGTATTCTTGGTCTTGTGTGATTTTTGGAAATTTTGGTATTATTTTTCCACTTTGTCGCTTAATAACTCAGTTTTGCTCAACACTTAGCGCTTCGGTTGTTTGGGATTATAGTTAGCGCTCGGTTCGACCTTTCCAACACTGATCTTAGCTTGTCGATCCGTTCCATACAGCCTGAGTTATTCGCGATACCGTGTTTCAACCCATTTCTCAAGTCTCGTTTTGGTCCAACTTTGAACCAGCCATATCACCCTGATGGGTACCTCCGATCTTCTCGCTCTATATTGGCCAAAGTTAGGTCTTGTGGTAACGTACTTATGATTGTTCTACGCCGTGTTCGTAGCTCTTATCGTTCGCCCGCTATTTTCGATCATAAGGTGAATTTTCGCCTCTAAACCACCATTTTTCACCTTTGCCCTCTAATATGACCGACTTGCTCAACACCTAGCGCTTCGCTTGGTAGGACACATAGCTAGCGCTCGTCAAGACCTTTCCAACGCATATCCAAGCTTTCCGATCCGAGCCATACAGCCTGAGCTATAGGCGATACCGTTTTTCCCATTTTCTTGGTCACATGCACTTTAGGGTACCCCTTTTTGCCTTTGACCCTTAATACCTCCTCCGGGTCACTAGTAGGCGCTCAGCTTGGTAGGAAACATAGCTAGAGCAGGCCTTCACCTTTCCAAAACTGCCTCAAGTGTACCGATCCGACATCTAGAACCAAAGTTATGGTCATTCCTATCATGCTCTACTTTCATGGTCAACCTCCACCAAGCACACCTAGGTTGGACCAACTTTCACCAACTCATCTCGAACCCCAAATTTGCTTCGACCTACTAGGTTTCCCTAGTAAAGTGGTCAAAACATCCATTACAACACGACTGGTCTTTCTGGTGGTCGACCTAGGCGACTTTGTTCGACGACCACCACCCCATGGAACTAAAAGACGTCCCTTGATACGGACCACCGATACATTTTCCGGCCTGTCTAAACTACACTCATCGAAATTTTTTTGGGTCCCCACCGTCATACAAGTTTGCCTAGGTCAAGTTTTTCTTCCGGATCGGCCGCGGACCTCACTTTTCATTATCTAGGGAGGCCATAGGGCCCCAAAAGGGGTTTTTTAAAATTTTCGACACTTTCGACTTCGGTCGGATTTTTTCCGATTTTGGTCCGACCTAGGGACTTGGTGGTCCAAGGAGCCTCGGGACCAAACTTTTTTCTCAGGGGTCCCTACCTCCATACAACTTTGCCTAGGTCAATTTTTTGGTCCAAATCGACCGCGGATTTCACTTTTCAATATCTGGGGCTCGTGTAGAGTCCGAATATGAGGTTTTCTCATTTTTCGACATTTTCGACATTTTTGGGATTTTTTCGGGTTTTTCGACCTAGGGGTCCGCCGAACAAATTTTGGGTCAAAAATTTTTATTGAACTAGTCGAAAGTACGCAAAAAGATAAGACTTTTTGCCGAAGACACCATGCCCCGGAACCGACTCCTTCCCCTTCAAAATTGGGGACAAACGTGATTTTTGAAACTTTTCCTTAGGGAGCCAAAGACTTAGAAAATTTTCAAATTCTCGATTTTTCGATTGCGAGCTAGCGCTTTGCGGTCTTCGGCAATGTTGTAGATCTCGACGAGATAAGACTTTTTGGTCAAGGGACATTTTGCCCTCCGACCCCTCCTTCCCCCCGCAAATCGCCCCCCAAAGTGCAATTTTTGCATTTTCACCTCTTTGCACGCACTGTTCGGCCCAAATGGCCACTTTCTATGGGTCTGAGCGCTTTGCAGTCTTCGGCAAACTTTTAGAGCGTACCAAGCCCTAATTATAATTGTTCTACACCACCTTCGTACCTCTTCATCCCTGGCCGCTATTCGCGTACCAAGGTAATTTTTGTTCATTTTGTCAACATTTTTCATCTTTGACTGCTTATATCGGCCTTGCCATGAACCGATAGCGCTTCGCTGTGTTCTAACGTAAGTTAGTACTACTCTTTACCTTTCCAAATCATATCTTAGGTTGCCATTTGCTTGCGTACAGCCGGAGCTATGAGCGATACCGTAAAAAGTACCGAAACTTGGAAAAATCCTTTGATCGCCCATATCCCCCCTTTGGGGGCCAGATATCGAAAAAAGTTCTGATTCAAAAAGTTGCGCATTAACGTGTTCTAGTTATGCCTAGAACATTTCACTTCGCTAGCTGGCCTGCAACTTAGCCGTAATTGGGATTTTAGGGTGTTCTTGGAGGGCCCATTTCCTGCGACTTGGTATCTTTTGGGCCCAATGTTTCTCTGATATCTCCACGAGTTTTCCAGATAGCCTTTTCAAACTTTCAGGGTGCCTAGAACACCTCAAGACCTTTCCAACGCTATGCCGTTTGCCTCGCTCGGACATCTACAGCCAAAGTTATTCGAGGTACACGGTACCTTACCCTGTTTTCTCAGTACTTGGTCGAAAATTTCGATCAGCCATATGACCGACTTGGACAACCCTGAGCGGGTTGGCCCCATATAACTAAACTTTCGTCTCGTGGAGGCAAACTTATAAATATTCCAAGTCAACTCGCTATCTCGTACCGCCTTGACGGTATACTTGGTCCAAAGGCCATTTCCAGCGACTTGGTCGCAATTTCGCTCTAAGTTTCGCTAATACCTTCGTCCGTGGACATGGTGATTTTTTGTTCGTATTTTTCCTTGATAGTCCCACTCAAGACTATTCCATACCAGAGCCAAGCGTCCCGCTAAGTGCCATACAGCCTGAGCAGTAATTCATGAAAGGTACCTCTACCAGTTTTTGCCATACTTGGGTACAAACTTTGTATCGCCCATATCTCCACTTTGGAGGCCAGCCAGCACCTTTGCCCCATATACTTTTTTCTTGGTCATACCATGCACTAAATATAATTGTTCTACGCCAACTTGCTATCTCTTCTCTAACTTGCCGTTATTCTTGGTCCAAGTCCCATTTCATTCGTTTTCGGACCCATTTTGCTATATGTTTCACTAATAGCTTCGGCCATGGACAAGCTGATATTCTGTTTGTATTTTTGCTTGATAGTCCCACTCAAGACCATTCCAAAACACACCGCAACTTGTCGCTCGGTGGCAAACTGACCGAGTTATAATTCATGAAAGATACCTCAACTTGGTACACCATGTGGTCGGCCCAAACCATATACCGACCAAACGACCGACTTGGAGCACCCTGACCGGGTTGCCCCCATATAATGAAAGTTGCGTCTCTACACGCCCAACTTATGAATATTCTACGCCAAGTCGCTATCTCTTACCGGTAAGCCGGTATTCACCTTCCAAGGGTGATTTTGGTCAAGTGCCATTTCCTGCGACTTGGTCCCCGAATTGGACCATCATCACCTAATATCTCCGTGGTCTTTCAACTCAGCCTCATAAAACTTTCAGGGTAGATAGGTCTCCCCAAGACCTTTCCAACGGTGAGCCGTTTGCCTCGCTCGGCCATCTACAGCCGAAGTTATTAATGGTACTTGGTACCTTACCCTGTTTTTTCCATACTTGTTCGTACTTGGGTACAAACTTTGGATCGCCCATATCTCCACTTTGGAGGCCAGCTAGCACCTTGGCCCCATATACTTTTTTGTTGGTCATGCCATGCACCAAATATAATTGTTCTACGCCAACTTGCTATCTCTTCTCCAACTTGCCGTTATTCTTGGTCCAATTCCCATTTCATTCGTTTTTGGACCCATTTTGCTATATGTTTCACTAATAGCTTCGGCCATGGACAAGCTGATTTTCGATTGGTATTTTTCCTTGATAGTCCCACTCAAGACCATTCCAAAACACACCGCAGCTTGTCGCTCGGTGGCAAACTGACCAAGTTATAATTCATGAAAGGTACCTCAACTTGGCACACCACGTGGTCGGCCCAAACCATAAACCAACCAAACGACCGACTTGGAGCACCCTGACCGGGTTGGCCCCATATAATAAAAGTTGCGTCTCTACACGCCCAACTTATGAATATTCTACGCCAAGTCGCTATCTCTTACCGGTAAGCCGGTATTCACCTTCCAAGGGTGATTTTGGTCAAGCGCCATTTCCTGCGACTTGGTCCCCGAATTGGACCATCATCACCTAATATCTCCGTGGTCTTTCAACTCAGCCTCATGAAACTTTCAGGGTAGATAGGTCTCCCCAAGACCTTTCCAACGGTGAGCCGTTTGCCTCGCTCGGCCATCTACAGCCGAAGTTATTAATGGTACTTGGTACCTTACCCTGTTTTTTCCATACTTGTTCGTACTTGGGTACAAACTTTGGATCGCCCATATCTCCACTTTGGAGGCCAGCCAGCACCTTGGCCCCATATACTTTTTTGTTGGTGATACCATGCACCAAATATAATTGTTCTACGCAAGCTTGCTATCTCTTCTCCAACTTGCGGTTATTTTTGACTCAAGTCCCATTTCCATAGTTTTTGGTACCAATTTGCTCTATGTTTCGCTAATAGCTTCGCCCAAGGACTTTGTGATTTTTTGTTCGCATTTTTCCTAAATAGTCCCACTCAAGACTATTCCAAATCACACCTTAGCTTGTCGCTCAGTGCCATACAGTTAGAGTTTTAATTCATGAAAGGTACATCACCTTGGTACACCACGTGGTCGGTCCAAACCATCAACCAACCATATGACCGACTTCGAGTCGAGCTAGCGGCTAGGCTCAATATAATGAAATGCGTGTCTTGATGCGGGCTACTGACGGTCTGAACAATGTAGCTCGCTAGCTCGTCTCTAAACTTGTGTTTTGGTCGAATATTGGGTGTTCATGTACCACTTCGGGTAACATGGACTTTGGTGCAACTTTACCACTTGTGCACTTAATAACTTCCCGGTCATTCAAGTCTTTGCCTTCATACTTTCAGGGTAGTTAGGTCTCGTCGAGACCTTTCCATACATATGCCAAACTCATCGATCGGACATCTATAGCCCGAGTTATTCGCGGTACACCGTACCTTACCCTGTTTTTTCCTCAATTGGGTACAAACCTTGGAACACCCATATCGCCCCTTTAGAGACTAGCTGGCACGTTGGCCTCATATAATGATAAGTGCACCTCAACTAGGGCTACTGACGGTCAGAACATTTCAACTTGCTAGCTCGGGCCCACACTTGTGTTTTTCTCGAATATATGGTTCAAGTGTGCCACTTTGGGCACTTTTGGACATTTTGTCCCCACACAACTTTCTTGCCTTGGTAGATAGGGTCTTGTGATCTTGGGCAAAAAGATGCACCAAGATAAAGTCTAACTTTCGTTCTTTTACCGCAAAGCGCTATCTCAAACACCCGAGGAGATAGAAAGTGATTATGTTCGGTATATCGGTCTTCCATGGCCTACTATGGTAAACCCCTGCAGGTATGCAACCGAAGGTGCTTGGTACATGTATTTGGTGCAATATCGGTGCAAAGTAGGTGTTTCCTTGATCGGGCTATAACTTTCTTGGTTGATGTTGGATTGCTTTGCGGTCTTCGGGGGATAGTTAGGGAACATGTTGGCCAACATTTTCTTACCACTCAGTCTGGCCGTTCCTCTTACCGTCTAGGCGGTATTCATGCTCTAATTTGGAACTTGTGTTCCTTTGGGCAACTTTTCTGACTTTGACGCTTAATAACTTCCGTTCATATGCAGTCTAAGCTCTGCAACTCTCAGGAAAGCTAGTACTACTCATTTCCTTTCCATATCAGTCTTTGGCTTGTCGATCCGATGTCTACAGCCTTACTTATTCACGTTCCCTGTGAAGGTAGGTTTTTGCCCATTTTCCAGTTCATGTGGTAACATTCCCGGTTTTTGCCGGCTTTCTCTTCATGTGGTAACTTGCTTGCTCATGTGGTAACTTGATAGTGTATTTCCGACAGACCCAATCTGGGACTTAGCCGATTTTTCTCGTCATATTATATGAATCCATCACTAGGCCATCTTGCTTGCTTGTGTGGTAACTTGAAAGTGTATGTCTGACAGACCCAATCTGGGACTTAGCCGATTTTTCTCTTCATATTATATGGATCCATCACTAAGGCATCTTGCTTGCTTGTGTGGTAACTTGATAGTGTATTTCTGACAGACCCAATCTCGGACTTAGCCGATTTTTCTCTTCATATTATATGGATCCATCACTAGGCCATCTTGCTTGCTTGTGTGGTAACTTGAAAGTGTATGTCTGACAGACCCAATCTGGGACTTAGCCGAATTTTCTCTTCGTATCATATGGATCCATCACTAGGCCATCTTGCTTGCTTGTGTGGTAACTTGGAAGTGTATTTCAGACAGACCCAATCTGGGACTTAGCCGATTTTTCTCTTCGTATCATATGGATCCATCACTAGGCCATCTTGCTTGCTTGCGTGGTAACTTGGAAGTGTATTTCTGACAGACCCAATCTGGGACTTAGCCGATTTTTCTCTTCATATCATATGGATCCATCACTAGGCCATCTTGCTTGCTTGTGTGGTAACTTGATAGTGTATTTCTGACAGACCCAATATCGGACTTAGCCGATTTTTCTTTTCATATTATATGGATCAATCACTAGGCCATCTTGCTTGCTTGTGTGGTAACTTGATAGTGTATTTCCGACCGACCCAATCTCGGACTTAGCCGATTTTTCTCTTCATATAATATGGATCCATCACTAGGCCATCTTGCTTGCTTGTGTGGTAACTTGATAGTGTATTTCTGACAGACCCAATCTTGGACTTAGCCGATTTTTCTCTTCATATTATATGGATCCATCATTAGGCCATCTTGCTTGCTTGTGTGGTAACTTGAAAGTGTATTTCCGACAGACCCAATCTCGGACTTAGCCGATTTTTCTCTTCATATTATATGGATCCTGGACTTAGCCGATTATTAGGTTATTATATATGGATCCTGGACTTAGCCGATTTTTCTGTTCATATCATATGGATCTTGGACTTAGCCGATTTTTCTCTTCATATCATATGGATCCTGGACTTAGCCGATTATTAGGTTAATATATATGGATCCGGGACTTAGCCGATTTTTCTCTTCATGTAATATGGATCCTGGACTTAGCCGATTTTTCTCTTCATATAATATGGATCCTGGACTTAGCCGATTATTAGGTTAATATATATGGATCCGGGACTTAGCCGATTTTTCTGTTCATATAATATGGATCCGGGACTTAGCCGATTTTTCTCTTCATATAATATGGATCCGGGACTTAGCCAATTTTTCTCTTCATGTGGTAACGTATGCCAATCGCTCACAAGTCATGGGATAAGGGTACTTGTGTTCTTCCATCTTCTAAGTCCCGCACGGGGACATCGTGATCGCCCCAAGTCCGGAATAGCGCCAAGTCAAGCCCCACGGTGGCCGTGCAGGACCTGTTAGCGGGGGCCCCACTGACAGCACTAATCCGGACTTAGAAATTATATCTTTCTAATCGAACACCACACACGCAACACCACCATACCACCATCTCCTTGCAAGTACCTAAGTACCCGCAACTCCATGGTGAAGGCAATGTCACTCCATCACCAACCTCTTTGCACTGCAAGCACTTGCGTACCCACAACACTCCGAAGAAGGCAACGGCGCGCGATGCTCGACTCCACACACCACACCACACCACACCACCGATGGCCAGCCAGCCAGCCAGCCCAACTAAGGGCTAACCCACCAACCAACCACCAATGGCCTAGGCCAGCCGGATCCCACCTTCAAGTCCAAGCACAGCCAAGTGCAAGTACCGCCAAGTGTTCACCAACCGCCCAACACACCACACCACCGATGGCCAGCCAGCCAGCCAGCCCAGCTAAGGGCTAACCAACCAACCAACCACCAATGGCCCAGGCCAGCCGGATCCCACCTTCAAGTCCAAGCACAGCCAAGTGCAAGTACCGCCAAGTGTTCACCAACCAACCATCACACCAGGTCAGCCAGCCGGTACCCACCTTCAAGTGCCATTACCCTCGGGTGCAAGCTCAATCAAGTGTTAACCAACCAACCCGGCCAAGGCAGCCAACAGGCCGGCACCCTACAGCACCGACCCGCCATCACCACCTCAACCGTTGACCATGCAAGTGGCCTCGGACAACAGGTGACACCCGAAGTACATCCGAAGAACGTATATCAAGTGTTTGCTCACCAAGTCCTCAACCAACCCCAAGTACCCGGAGGTACCCAGAGTGTTGGATCCGCCAACCCGTCCCGGCACCCCAAGTCCTTGCGAACCCAAAGTGTTTGCCCGGTAGGGCCATTGTATCACAACGCTTGCTACCATGCAAGTGGCCTCGAACAAGGTGACAGGGGTATCTTCACCAAGTTCTCAACCAACCCCAAGTACCCGGAGGTACCCAGAGTGTTGGGTCCGCCAACCACTACCAGCACTCTAAGTCCTCGCGAACCCAAAGTGTTTGCCCGGTAGGGCCATTAGACCACAACGCTTGCTAACCATGCAAGTGGTCTCGGACAACAGGCGATACCCGAAGTACATCCGAAGAGTGTATATCAAGTGTTTGTTCACCAAGTCCTCAACCAACCCCAAGTACCCGGAGGTACCCAGAGTGTTGGGTCCGCCAACCACTACCAGCACTCTAAGTCCTCGCGAACCCAAAGTGTTTGCCCGGTAGGGCCATTAGACCACAACGCTTGCTAACCATGCAAGTGGTCTCGGACAACAGGCGATACCCGAAGTACATCCGAAGAGTGTATATCAAGTGTTTGTTCACCAAGTCCTCAACCAACCCCAAGTACCCGGAGGTACCCAGAGTGTTGGGTCCGCCAACCACTACCAGCACTCTAAGTCCTCGCGAACCCAAAGTGTTTGCCCGGTAGGGCCATTAGACCACAACGCTTGCTAACCATGCAAGTGGCCTCGGACAACAGGCGATACCCGAAGTACATCCGAAGAGTGTATATCAAGTGTTTGTTCACCAAGTCCTCAACCAACCCCAAGTACCCGGAGGTACCCAGAGTGTTGGATCCGCCAACCCGTCCCGGCACTCCAAGTCCTTGCGAACCCAAAGTGTTTGCCCGGTAGGGCCATTGAATCACAACGCTTGCTAACCATGCAAGTGGTCTCGGACAACAGGTGACACCCGAAGTACATCCGAAGAGTGTATATCAAGTGTTTGTTCACCAAGTCCTCAACCAACCCCAAGTACCCGGAGGTACCCAGAGTGTTGTATCCGCCAACCCGTCCCGGCACTCTAAGTCCTCGCGAACCCAAAGTGTTTGCCCGGTAGGGCCATTAGACCACAACGCTTGCTAACCATGCAAGTGGTCTCGGACAACAGGCGATACCCGAAGTACATCCGAAGAGTGTATATCAAGTGTTTGTTCACCAAGTCCTCAACCAACCCCAAGTACCCGGAGGTACCCAGAGTGTTGGGTCCGCCAACCACTACCAGCACTCTAAGTCCTCGCGAACCCAAAGTGTTTGCCCGGTAGGGCCATTAGACCACAACGCTTGCTAACCATGCAAGTGGCCTCGGACAACAGGCGATACCCGAAGTACATCCGAAGAGTGTATATCAAGTGTTTGTTCACCAAGTCCTCAACCAACCCCAAGTACCCGGAGGTACCCAGAGTGTTGGATCCGCCAACCCGTCCCGGCACTCCAAGTCCTTGCGAACCCAAAGTGTTTGCCCGGTAGGGCCATTGAATCACAACGCTTGCTAACCATGCAAGTGGTCTCGGACAACAGGTGACACCCGAAGTACATCCGAAGAGTGTATATCAAGTGTTTGTTCACCAAGTCCTCAACCAACCCCAAGTACCCGGAGGTACCCAGAGTGTTGTATCCGCCAACCCGTCCCGGCACTCTAAGTCCTTGCGAACCCAAAGTGTTTGCCCGGTTGGGCCATTAGATCACAACGCTTGCTAACCATGCAAGTGGTCTGGAGTATAGGTGATACTGACATACCACCGAGATGGTACATCTAGTATTGGGTCACCAAAACCAAACCAACCCCAAGTATCAACCCGGCATACTCAGAGTGATGGATCCGCCAACCCGTCCCGGCACTCCAAGTCCTTGACGAACCGAAAGTGTTTGCCCGGTAAGGCCATTAGATCACAACGCTTGCTACCCCACGGCGAGCTAAACATGCAAGTGGTCTTAGGCAACAGGTGACACCCGAAATTCATCCGAAGATGGAATATCAAGTGTTTAATCACCAAGCCAGCATCCAAACACCAAGTACCCCGGGAGGACCCGATGCGTTGCGACCATCTCCAAGTTCTTGACGAACCCGCAGTGAAAGGCGGTAAGGCCTCTGGGCCGCAACGCTCGCATGTG
>NW_026525152.1:0-25000 GCF_943734705.1 Anopheles coustani | reverse complement strand
ACCTTATACTTCACACCACAGTAAGTCTACGTGTCCTCTTCCACATAGGGCAAGCTAGAACTAACTATCTTACCCAGGACTGCCGAAGCAGCGTGGACCAGGGGAGGAACACACTTTTCATGGAAACGTAAGGCATCCATGACTGCCATAACGTAAGCCGCCGCTGTGCGCGTATACCCGTTCCCCGTAGGGAGGAGCAAGCCGCCGCTTAGAGACGAAGCATAAAGTGTCCTCATTCCACATAGGGCAAGCTGGATGAATCCATTTTACCCAGGACGGCCGAAGCGGCGTGGACCAGGGGAGAACTGAACTTTATACTTCACACCACAGTAAGTCTACGTGTCCTCTTCCACATAGGGCAAGCTAGAACTAACTATCTTACCCAGGACTGCCGAAGCAGCGTGGACCAGGGGAGGAACACACTTTTCATAGAAACGTAAGGCATCCATGACTGCCATAGTGCGTAAGCCGCCGCTGTGCGCGTAAACCCGTTCCCCGTAGGGAGGAGTCAAGCCGCCGCTTAGAGACGAAGTATGAAGTGTCCTCTTCCACATAGGGCAAGCTAGAATGAACTATCTTACCCAGGACCGCCGAAGCAGCGTGGACCAGGGGAGAACTGAACTTTATACTTCACACCACAGTATTGAGTAATGTGCCCTCTTCCACATAGGGCAAGCTGGAATGTTCCATTTTACCCAGGACGGCCGAAGCGGCGTGGACCAGTGGAGGACTACACAATCATGAGGTTTGATATCGACTTGTGTGTTTCAATAGGGTACCGATGGTATGTTTTGAACCGATTTGATTTAGCCATTCTGAAGTCATCACTTGGTTGAAGCGCTGAACTAGGGAGGCATCGTTTACATTACTTGTATATATTGGTTTTCGCATGCTCTACTAGGTTAATGTCATAGGGTTGGCTATCGAGCATGCCCAAGTGATGACTTGATTGTGTGCTTGCTTGAATTCTTCACATTTCATACCATCGGTTAGTTGTCGAATCATTCCTCGATCATAACCTTCGTTCTTGTTTCATGTATGCTCTCTTCCACATAGGGCAAGCTAGAATTAACTATCTTACCCAGGACCGCCGGAGCAGCGTGGACCAGGGGAGAACTATACTTTGTCTTGTATGCCCTCTTCCACATAGGGCAAGCTAGAATGAACTATCTTACCCAGGACCGCCGGAGCAGCGTGGACCAGTGGAGGACTATACTTTGTTCATAACACCACAGTATTGAGTAATGTGCCCTCTTCCACATAGGGCAAGCTAGAATGAACTATCTTACCCAGGACCGCCGAAGCGGCGTGGACCAGTGGAGGACTACACAATCATGAGGTTTGATATCGACTTGTGTGTTTCAATAGGGTACCGATGGTATGTTTTGAACCGATTTGATTTAGCCATTCTGAAGTCATCACTTGGTTGAAGCGCTGAACTAGGGAGGGGCATCGTTTACATATATATTGGTTTTCGCATGCTCTACTAGGTTAATGTCATGAGGTTGGCTATCGAGCATGCCCAAGTGATGACTTGATTGTGTGCTTGCTTGAATTCTTCACATTTCATACCATCGGTTAGTTGTCGAATCATTCCTCGATCATAACCTTCGTTCTTGGTTCATGTATGCTCTCTTCCACATAGGGCAAGCTAGAATTAACTATCTTACCCAGGACCGCCGGAGCAGCGTGGACCAGGGGAGAACTATACTTTGTCTTGTATGCCCTCTTCCACATAGGGCAAGCTAGAACTAACTATCTTACCCAGGACTGCAAAGCAGCGTGGACCAGTGGAGGACTATACTTTGTTCATTACACCACAGTATTAAGTATGGTGTCCTCTTCCACATAGGGCAAGCTAGAACTAACTATCTTACCCAGGACCGCCGAAGCAGTGTGGACCAGGGGAGGACTATACTTTATACTTCACACACTAGCCATACTGAAGTCATCACTTGGTTGAAGCGCTGAACTACGGCGGGGTAATCGTTTACAGGTTATAATCATATAGCTGCATGCTCATTAGTAGATAATGGAATATTGTATGGCAATATGAGCATGCCCAAGTGATGACTTTGTTTCAAGCTCAACAGGTAGGGTATTGAGTCCTCTTCCACATAGGGCAAGCTAGAATGAACTATCTTACCCAGGACCGCCGGAGCAGCGTGGACCAGTGGAGGACTCTATACTTTATACTTCACACCACAGTATTGAGTACGACTTGCATAAAGCCCCTATTGAGAACCACGAGGGCTCTCTCAATGTAGAACCACGAGGGCTCTAGTACCGATTCTCTCGGTACGGCTTGGTCCGTGTTCCTTTATGCTTGTACTCGCAGAAAGTCTCAACCCGGAGGTCTTGACTTTGATTGTCATAGTTGGACTACGACGGGGCATCCGACCATTGCTGATCGAACACCCCTGATTCACCATCTTTCGGGTAGGCGGTACGCGTACCTCCGGACGCGGAAGTCTCAACCCGGAGGTCTTGACTTTGATTGTCATAGTTGGACTACGACGGGGTATCCGACTCATCGAATACCCCAGAAGCACACCATCTTTCGGGTAGGCGGTACGCGTACCTCCGGACGCGGAAAGTCTCAACCCGGAGGTCTTGACTTTGGTTGTCATAGTTGGACTATGACGGGGCATCCGACCATTGCTGATCGAACACCCCTGTTACACCATCTTTCGGATAGGCGGTGCGCGACACCACCGACGCGGAAAGTCTCAACCCGGAGGTCTTGACTTTGTATTGTTGGATAGTCCTCTTCCACTATAGGGCAAGCTGGAAATATTCCATTTTACCCAGGACTGCCGAGGCAGCGTGGACCAGGGGAGAACTTCACGGAATCTTCAGGCATCCATGATTGCCATAGTGCGTAAGCCGCCGCTGTGTGCGTCAACTCGTTCCCCGTGAGGAGGAGTCTAGCCGCCGCTAAAAGACGAAGCATTAAGTGTCCTCATTCCACTATAGGGCAAGCTAGAATGAACTATCTTACCCAGGACCGCCGAAGCAGCGTGGACCAGGCGAAGACTATACTTTATACTTCACACCACAGTATTGAGTACGACTTGCATAAAGCCCCTAATGAGAACCACGAGGGCTCTCTCAATGTAGAACCACGAGGGCTCTAGTACCGATTCTCTCGGTACGGCTTGGTCCGTGTTCCTTTATGCTTGTACTCGCGGAAAGTCTCAACCCGGAGGTCTTGACTTTGATTGTCATAGTTGGACTACGACGGGGCATCCGACCATTGCTGACCGAACACCCCTGATTCATCATCTTTCGGATAGGAGGTGCGCCCACCTCCGACGCGGAAGTCTCAACCCGGAGGTTCGGACTTAGAGTTTTTCCCATTTAAAAGTTTTTCTCTTAGCCATACTGAAGTCATCACTTGGTGAACGATTGAACTAGGGCGGGTTAATCGTTTATAGGTATCATGTGGTTTGCATGCTCTCTTAGGTTAAGGTCATGTGGTTGGCTATCGAGCATGCCCAAGTGATGACTTTGTTTCACGCTTGCTTGATTTCTTCATGATTCCCTGTTATATAGTGTAATCATTCGAGAACAGGGAATCTTTGGTTTTGCTCAACAGGTATTGGATGTCAACTTGGTATCTAGATCGCATTAAGTCTCAACCCTTAGGTTCGGACTTGTATAGTGACATCTTGTTACGGTCTTGAGTCTCAACCCGCAGGTTCGGACTACTTAGTGTTTGATCGAATATAATATGGCAACTTGTGCCTAAGTCTCAACCCGCAGGTTCGGACTTCTGTTTATTTGGCCAATGTATGTATAAGGCAACTTGTGCCTAAGTCTCAACCCGCAGGTTCGGACTTGTGTATTTGTTCGAAGTCATGTATAAGGCAACGTGTGCCTAAGTCTCAACCCGCAGGTTCGGACTTGTTAGTGTTTCGTCAACTTTCATATGGCAACTTGTGCCTAAGTCTCAACCCGCAGGTTCGGACTTGTGTATTTGTTCGAAGTCATGTATAAGGCAACTTGTGCCTAAGTCTCAACCCGCAGGTTCGGACTTGTGTATTTGTTCGAAGTCATGTATAAGGCAACGTGTGCCTAAGTCTCAACCCGCAGGTTCGGACTTGTTAGTGTTTCGTCAACTTTCATATGGCAACTTGTGCCTGAGTCTCAACCCGCAGGTTCGGACTTCTATAGTGTTTCGTCAATTATCATATGGCAACTTGTGCCGAAGTCTCAACCCGCAGGTTCGGACTTCTGGAAGGATCACTTGGCCACTAATGATCCTTCCGCAGGTTCACCTACGGAAACCTTGTTACGACTTTTACTTCCTCTAAATCATCAAGTTCGGTCAACTTCGATAAAGCAGACGCGGTTCACGAGGATCCAGCGAACGATCATCTCCAAAGACCTCACTAAATAATCCATCGGTAGTAGCGACGGGCGGTGTGTACAAAGGGCAGGGACGTATTCAACGCTGGCTGATGACCAGCACTTACTAGAAGTTCCGAGTTCATATGGACCATTGCAATCCATAATCCCTACTAAGTGAGTATTTGAGTGATTTCCCGTTCCTCTCGGAATAGGAGACACGCTGCTACCCACATTGTAGCACGCGTGTAGCCCAGAACATCTAAGGGCATCACGGACCTGTTATCGCTCGATCTCATTTTGCTAAACACAAATTGTCCTGCTAAGCAGCGTACCGTAAGTGCACTTGCGCACACGAACAGCGAAGGTGTCAGGTCATACTCCACCGAAAGGTCCTAACCCGTTCCAATCGGCATCGACGCATTAACGCTGACTGCGTTCTAGTTAGCATATGTGAGTCACGTTCGTTATCGGAATTAACCAGACAAATCAATCCACGAACTAAGAACGGCCATGCACCACTACCCTTAAATTTGAGAAAGAGCTATTAATCTGTCTCACCTCCATAAGTTCGGACCTGGTAAGTTTTCCCGTGTTGAGTCAAATTGAACCGCAAGCTCCATTTCATTTTTTTTTTTTTTTTTTTTAATCAGGGTTCAGAACTGTATTTCTCTTAAAATTCTAAAAATCATATCACAGTTTACAGAAAGACAATTCCTACTCCCTACTCTCGCCCGTTATGGTGCCCCACACGGCATGCACCTACACGGTAGAGCCGTGTGGGGCGGGCGTCTGGCTGTCGAGCCACTATCTATCTATTAGGCGTAGGCCTACTGGGACTCGTCCCCTGGTGATCATCTGCGCCGTTGGCGCGCACTTGCGCGGCTCTCCTGCCGCTCTGCTCGTCGCTCTGCTCGTCTCGTCTGCCGTTGTCGAGCGTTCCTTCGCTCTCGTCGAGCCTCCTGCAATGACAGTTGTGCCTGTTGTAAGGTTGCCGCCGTTGCTGCCCGGTTCTCTGGTGCCGCATCGTGATGTCGGAGGCTGGCCACACGGACGGCCATAGTAGCCTCGAATACCCTCGTCGGCATCCGGTCACGACGAAGCTCCAGGCGCCTGATGTTATCCTGAAGCTGGCGAGCCACCCGCCTGAATTCCACGCGCGTCACCTCGTCCATGGCCAGTATACGATCCCTCAGCGTTGGGTCGAGGCCGAATCGGCCCTCTCGCCGCCGCTGCTGTCGTGCTGCCTGCTCCGCCGCTCGCCGCCTCTCTCGATGAACCGCTCGTCGAGCCTCCACGCCGCTTTCGATTCTCCAAACTCGCTGCAGCTCGCGGGTGACACTGACCGCCGCCTCTTCCACACGCTCCCAGGCGTCAGGATCGTGCAGCATGTGGTCGAGGAGCGTGTCAGCCGTCACCGGCTGAAGACCGTGTCCCGTGAGGAGCCGTTCACGCACTTCCGCGAACCGCGGGCATTGAAACAGCACGTGCTCTGGTGTTTCGTCGACTCCCGGACAGGCTGAGCAACACGGGGACCGGGTGAACTTCCTGGAATGCAGGTACTCCCTGAAGAAGCCGTGTCCTGTCAGCACCTGCGACAGGTGGAAGCCCACCCGTCCGTGCTTCCGGTTGACCCATCTGTCCACGTCCGGGAGGACTCTGTGGCTCCATCTGATGAATCGGCTTGACGCCACGCCGTCCTGCGCCAACTCATCCCAGCTCTCCTGCCAGTTGCGCATTGTCGCCGCCCTCTCCTCCTTGCGGATCTCTGCTGGGGTGCCGCCGGACTGCTGCTTTCGCTCGTGGCAGCGGTGATCCTCCTTAATAAGCTCGACTATAGGTGGTATACCAGCAACCAGCGTAGCCACGTCGTACTTTACGGTCCGGAAGGTGCTCGCGACCATCTTGGCTGCCCGACTCTGCACCCGGTTCAGCAGACGTCTGTTGCTCTGTATACGCGTAGCCTCCCACCAGACCGGGGCCGCGTATCGTAAGATGGACGTCGACACATTAGCGAGGGTCCGACGTCGCACACTGGAAGGGCCGCCATGATTTTTGAGCAGGTGACACAGTGCTCGGTTTATCCTGTTGGCCTTTTCCGTTACCGCCTTCACGTGAAAATTCCAGGATAAGTGATCCTCCACCTGGACACCGAGGTACCTTATATGACGCTTAGAGCGAAGCGTGGAGCCCCCGACACGCACTGGCACCCTCGGATGGCCCTGCCGCAAGCAGCTCACCATCACCATCTCTGTTTTCTCCAAGGCTAGGGACAGCTGGTGGTCCGCCATCCACCGCCGTACTGTGTTAATCGCCCGGGTCGCCAGCGTCGAAGATTCTCTCGGGGTCCGGCCTGGCACCAGCAAGACGATATCATCCGCGAATCCAACTATCTCCGCTCCCGGTGGTAGCTCCAATCCGAGGACTCCGTCGTACATGGCGTTCCAAAGGGTGGGCCCCAAGATGGAGCCCTGTGGAACGCCGGCGGTGACGGGCCTCGAAACATGTCCGGTGTTGGTGGAGTAGTGGAGCACTCGGTCACGAAAATAGCTCCCGATGATGTCCAGCAGCGCCTGGGGAACGCCTTTGGCCTCCAGGGCCCTCCCTATGTTGGTCCATCCTGCCGAGTTGAAGGCGTTTTTGACATCTAGTGCAACCACCATGCAGCACCTGCGGTCGCGTTGGTTGGTGCGCTTAAACGCCATCGCTCGTTGTCCCGCCTTCACCACCTCCTGGATCGCCTCCACCGTCGATCTCCCCTTACGGAAACCGTACTGGCGGGGAGAGAGGCGAGGACCACCTGGCAGTGGGGCCTCCAGGTGATCGTTGAGACGATCCAGGACTATGCGCTCGAACACTTTACCGACAGTGTCGAGCATGCATAGGGGCCGAAAAGATGACGCCTGGCCCGGTGGTTTCCCTGGCTTAGGCAGCAACACCAATCGCTGCGCTTTCCACGCCACCGGGAAGTCTCCGCTGTCCAGCAGCTGCTGGTAAATGCGCCGGAAAGTAGCGGGAGACTCTCGGATTGCCGCCGTGACTGCACCATTGGGGACGCCATCTGGTCCGGGGGCCTTTCGGGGGTTCAGCCTGGCCGCGATCGCTAGGAGTTCCTCGTCGGTGATTGGGCGCAGTGGCGGTTCCTCAACGCCCGGCCCTGGTGACTCCGGCCACTCCATGGGGGGGTGCGTGGGAAATAGCTCGTCGACTATGCCTCCCAGTACCTCGGCGTCGCGTTCCTGGGGCAGGCGGGCGCCCTTCACCCACGCCGTCACTATCCGGTACGCGTCCCCCCAAGGGTTGTCCTCTATACTATCAGCGAGCTCCTCGTTGCAGCGCCTCTTGCTGGCACTGATCGCCTTCCGGAGACGCTTCTTGGTGGCACGGAGGGTCGCCGCGCGCAGCAAACGAAGCGTTGGATCCCGCGTGCGTCGGAGAATCGCCTTGGCTCGCCGGCAGCTCTCGCGTAGCTCGGCGATTTCCTCCGTCCACCAAAAGACGTGAGTGCGGTTCCTGGAGTTCATCCGAGGCATCACCTCATCGCACGCGCGCTGCAGCGTGGAGACGAGGGTGGCCGGATCCTGCGCAACCTCGTTGAAGTTCAGCAAGCGGAGCGCCTCCGTGAACAGCTCGGCTGAAAACACCGACGTGTCCCATCGTCGACTCGGCCTCGGGGGTGGTTGGTCTGCTCTAACCGAACGGCGCGTTGGTGCTGCGGGGATGCCCACGGTGTAGAACAGCGGCTGATGGTCGCTCGCTGTGTAATCCTGCAGGACGACCCAGTCCTCCCCGCCCGCGATGCTCCTGGACGCCAGACTGATATCATTCACCACCGGGGGGGCAACGGCACTCCCCGTGAAGGTCGGTGTCCGTCCGCGGTTCAGCACCCGTAATGATAACAGCTCCGCAAGGGCGATGATTTCGTGTCCCCGGTTGTTGGTGGATTGGCGGCCCCACTCGACCGCGGCCGCGTTGAAATCGCCGGCCAGGACCACCCGCTGCCGTCCATGTGCTGCTATCTGCACCGCCTCCATTAGTACTCTGAACCGGGGGAGATCCCAGGATGGTGGGGCGTAACAGCTAATAAAGGTGATGCCGTTCACCTCCACCGCCACCATCCCTTCCGCGACGCTCACCACTCGCTGGATCGGGAATCTCCCCAGTGCGACGACCGCTGTTCTTGTTGCGGGATCAAAGACCCAGTTGCCGTTGTTCGCTGGAACGCGGTGATAGTCGGACAAAAGTGCCACGTCCGCACCACGTTCGCGGGCCAACTGGGTCAGTAGATCCTGGGCCATCGCACTCCGTCTTAAATTCTGCTGCAGTACTACGTTGAATTCTGACGGCGGTTCATGCACTTTTCTGTGCCGGTAGCATGCGGTCCTCCGCACACCAGGCACTTCACTGGATTGCTGCAGCCTGCAGCCTTGTGGCCCTGCCCACCGCACCGACGGCACAGTGCGGAACGGTCTGGACCGGGGCAGGAGCGCGCAATGTGCCCGCGAAGCAGGCAGCGGTGGCAGCGCATCTCTTCAACTGGCCTGGCTGGGGCGAAGTCAACCCAGCAGCTACTGTATCCAAAGACCAGGCGGTTTCCTACCAGCGCGTTGGCAATCCGCCTTGGCAGCCTGACGAACGCCCGCTGATCGCCCTGGTAAAATCGCCGGAGGGTGACACATTCCGCGCTGACCTTCTCGCCGAACTGTTTTGAGATGGCCCTCGCGACATCCTCGCGCTCGGCCAACATGTCTACTCCTTTGAACGTTACCACGGCCGTGTCGAGCCGAAGATGGACCTCGCTGCCCTCTGGTGCTGCTGCTCGTACCCGCTCGAACACCGCCTGGGCGTCCACCTTCCTCTTGAGGGTCATGGTCAGGTTATTGGCTGCAGTGCGCTCTCCGCGCTGGACCTTATCCGCGACATCTTCTAGAGCTCGGACCTTGACGAACACGTCCCGGTAGCTAACCCCCGCTGGCGGGCAGACTGTGATGACGTCCGGTCTTCCTTTGGTCATCGCTGGCCTCGGGGGTCGACAATCGCCCTGCGGGCGTGTGACTGGAACTGCTCCTGCTTGCGGCCTAGTCGTTCCATTTCCCACTACCGTCTCGGCGAACGAACGCCTGTCGCTGGGAATCTCGGTCCTCTTGCCCATGTTGGCCTTGGGATTCTCCTTGTTGACCCGAGACTCCTCTCGCTGCTTATTGTAGATCGGGCGACCTTTCTTGTCTACTGTCCGGAAGCCCTCGTCCTGCTGCTGCTGCTGCCTTTGCTGCTGTTGCTGCCCCCCCTGCCGCTGCGACTGCTGCTGCTTCTGCCCCTGCTGCCGCTGTGACTGCTGCTGTGGCTTCGAATGCTGCTGCTGCTGTGCTCGCGGTGGCAGTGACACTGTCTCTTTGACCTCATTCCTGATGCTGCTGCTCAGTTGTTTGGGCTTTGGTTTTTCTCCCATGGCCTCGCGAACCATTTCCCTAATGTTCTTTCGACCCTCTTCCACCAGTTGGGCCTGCTGGATGGCTTGGGCGGCTTGGGCTTCCAGGAGCCTCTCTACCTTGGCCATTAACTCTGCTACCTGGGCTTGCAGTGCCGCGTTTTGCGCCGTCAGGGCCTTGATGGTTTCGGCCATTGCGGCCATTCCAGCGCTCTGCGTGTTATTCTCCGAGGGGTCTTTCCCTCCCGATGCCTCTTGGAGCTGCGGGACCTGCTGCTCCTGAACCAAAGAATTGGTTGCTGCGGGCGTCGATACCGTCGAGCAGTTTTCCGCTACCGGGGAAGCCACAGGAGTTGCGCTTGACTTCGCCGATGTTTCTAGCTCCTTCTCCACATCTCCGATGAACATTATTAGGTTTTCCTCGAACGGAAGCCTGCTGCTCGAGGAGCGCGCGCGCGGCCGCGGCGTCCGTTGCGGCGGCGGCGTCCGTTCCACCCTTTTCGTCCTAGTTGTTGCGCGTGCAGCTTCCACTTCTGCCGCCTCGGCATTCTCTACCGCCGAGCTGCGGCCCGTGGCTGGGCCAGCTCGCAGTGTCTTTTTCGGTGTCTTGTCAAGCATGGTGATGAGTAGATGGGGGCGGGGGGACTTAGATGGAATGATCGACCCCTACCCCGCTAGACTTCCTACCATTGTCGAAACTCTCTCCGTTGTGACGCTTGCAGTTAGCCAATGCCGGCAGTGTTGATGAGATGCAATCGCTAACCCGCTCACCTAAATCCGGTCGCCTGATGAGATGCAATCGCTAACGCTCACCTATATCCGGTCGCCTGATGAAATGCAATAACTAATCTCCTCAATCCGGACGCCTGATGAGATGTAATCTGCAACGCTCAGCCAGGTAAATCCTCTACCCCGCTCGTTCGAATCCGGTCGCCTGGTGAGATGCAATCCGCAACCCCTTTCCACTTGACCGGGCGCTATGGTTTCCCGGGACACTCCTGATGTGGCACCTACAGTTAGGCAATGCCGCTCTCCCGTCGCCTGATGAGCTGCAATCGCCTACCCGCTCGCCTAAATCCGGTCGCCTGATGAGATGCAATCGCTAACCCGCTCTCCTGAATCCGGACGCCTGATGAGATGCAATCTGCAACGCTCGGCCAGATGAATCCGCTACCCCGCTCGTCCGAATCCGGTCGCCTGGTGGGATGCAATCCGCAGCCCCTTTTCCACTTGCCCGGGCGCTATGGTTTCCCAGGACACTCGTCGCCTGGTGAGATGCAATCGCCTACCCGCTCACCTGAATCCGGTCGCCTGATGATATGCAATCGCTAACGCTCACCTAAATCCGGTCGCCTGATGAGATGCAATCGCTAACCCGCTCTCCTGAATCCGGACGCCTGATGGGATGCAATCTGCAACGCTCGGCCAGATGAATCCGCTACCCCGCTCGTCCAAATCCGATCGCCTGATCGGCTGCAATCCGCAACTCCTTTTCCACTTGACCGGGCGCTATGGTTTCCCGGGACACTCCTGATGTGGCGCCTACAATTAGGCAATGCCGCTCTCCGGTCGCCTGATGAGATGCAATCGCGAGCCCGCTCACCTAAATCCGGTCGCCTGATGTGATGCAATCGCTAACCCGCTCTCCTGGATCCTGACGCCTGATGAGATGCAATCTGCAACGCTCGGCCGCTTGACTCCCGTCCCGCGGGGTTTCCGCCACTCAACGCTAGGGGCGCTTTTCGGTGGCTGACTCTTAGCGGAGACACCTTCCTGAAACGGTCCAACCGGTTCGCCCGATTCACTCACACACACACATTCGCAGTCGACCGTTGGCTCTTGGCCAGCTGATTTCCTGGCCTGCCTCACGCTTTGCACGGCCCTGGTCACTCGCTCTCTCCCCTTATTCTCTTGTTGCTGAACACTATGGTCTCTCTCCCCTCTTCCCTCCTTCTTCACCCGACAACTATCATTCAAGTGTTGCACACACGCACGCACAATCTGCTTTTGGAAGTCTAGACACACTCCTTTCTCTCTCCCCTCTTCCCTCCTTCTTCACCCGACAACTATCATTCAAGTGTTGTACACACGCACTTGTGGGTTCACATAAACGTTCTACTTTTGGCTCAGGGCCAAACCAACCTTTTCGTTCTCTTGTCGCCGAACACTCCTTTCTCTCTCCCCTCTTCCCTCCTTCTTCACCCGACAACTATCATTCAAGCGTTGTACACACGCACGCACAATCTACTTTTGGAAGTCTAGACACGGAAAAGTGTTGCACACACGCACGTGCCCGCTCGCACGCACATTCTACTTCTAGCACACGGCTGAACCAAACCAACCTTTTCGTTCTCTTGTCGCCTCACACTCCTTTCTCTCTCCCCTCTTCCCTCCTTCTTCACCCGACAACTATCATTTAAGTGTTGTACACACGCACGTACAATCTACTTTTGGAAGTCTAGACACTTTTCGTTCTCTTGTCGCCGAACACTCCTTTCTCTCCCCTCTTCCCTCCTTCTTCACCCGACAACTATCATTCAAGTGTTGTACACACGCACTTGTGGGTTCACATAAGCGTTCTACTTTTGGCTCAGGGCCAAACCAACCTTTTCGTTCTCTTGTCGCCTCACACTCCTTTCTCTCTCCCCTCTTCCCTCCTTCTTCACCCGACAACTATCATTCAAGCGTTGTACACACGCACGCACAGTCTACTTTTGGAAGTCTAGACACATTCCTTTCTCTCTCCCCTCTTCCCTCCTTCTTCACCCGACAACTATCATTCAAGCGTTGTACACACGCACGCACAATCTACTTTTGGAAGTCTAGACACGAAAAAGTGTTGCACACACGCACGTGCCCGCTCGCATGCACATTCTACTTTTAGCACACGGCCGAACCAAACCAAACTTTCCGTTCTCTTGTCGCCTCACACTCCTTTCTCTCTCCCCTCTTCCCTCCTTCTTCACCCGACAACTATCATTTAAGTGTTGTACACACGCACGTACAATCTACTTTTGGAAGTCTAGACACTTTTCGTTCTCTTGTCGCCGAACACTCCTTTCTCTCCCCTCTTCCCTCCTTCTTCACCCGACAACTATCATTCAAGTGTTGTACACACGCACTTGTGGGTTCACATAAACGTTCTACTTTTGGCTCAGGGCCAAACCAACCTTTTCGTTCTCTTGTCGCCTCACACTCCTTTCTCTCTCCCCTCTTCCCTCCTTCTTCACCCGACAACTATCATTCAAGCGTTGTACACACGCACGCACAGTCTACTTTTGGAAGTCTAGACACGAAAAAGTGTTGCACACACGCACGCGCCCGCTCACATGCACATTCTACTTATAGCACACGGCACAACCGAACCAAACCAAGCTTTCCGTTCTCTTGTCGCCGAACACTCCTTTCTCTCTCCTCTCTTCCCTCCTTCTTCGCCCGACAACTATCATTCAAGCGTTGCACACACGCACGCACAATCTACTTTTGGAAGTCTAGACACGAAAAAGTGTTGCACACACGCACGTGCCCGCTCGCACGCACATTCCACTTTTAGCACACGGCTCAGCCGAACCAAACCATACTTTCCGTTCTCTCTCTCTCTGAACGTTTCGCGTTTTTCTCCCTCTCTTCGGGCCGAAGCCGCGGAGCGAACTCGCTCACTCTCACTTTTCAGGCGTTGAAGTTGCCACTCTTCATTGCCTTACTCTCTTTTCTCTCTCTGCCGTTTTACGCTTTGGAACTTCTCTCTCTCGAAAATTACTCAATTACTCACAATAACTCTCCGTTAGCGGAGCTCGACCTGAACACGTCCGTTCACCACGAGCGCTCGATTGCAACCGCAAGCTCCATTTCATTGTGGTGCCCTTCCGTCAATTCCTTTAAGTTTCAACTTTGCAACCATACTTCCCCCGGAACCTGACTTTGGTTTCCCGGAAGCTACTGAGAGCACCTGGTTGTAGCGTCTCCCAATTGCTAGTTGGCATCGTTTACGGTTAGAACTAGGGCGGTATCTAATCGCCTTCGATCCTCTAACTTTCGTTCTTGATTAAAGAAAGCATCCTTGACAAATGCCTTCGCTTTAGTTAGTCTTACGACGGTCTACGAATTTCACCTCTCGCGCCGTAATACTAGTGTCCCCAACTACTTCTGTTAATCATTACCTCCGGTCTGAGTACAAACCAATGAAAGATTAGACCAAGGTCGTATTCCATTATTCCATGCAAGATTATTCTAGGGCGTTTGGGCACCCTGCTTTAAGCACTCTAATTTGTTCAAGGTAAACGTGAGCGGTCGAGCTCTATGTTACACTTGCACCCGTTGAAGGGCACACCATGACACAGACTTGGTGCCCTACCACACCATTGAGTCGCAACCAGATTCCGACTTGGCCCACCGACCACGGGTTGACCGGGTCGGCGGAGCCGGACTGTGTTGGACAAGTATCAACTTCGAACGTTTTAACCGCAACAATTTTAATATACGCTAGTGGAGCTGGAATTACCGCGGCTGCTGGCACCAGACTTGCCCTCCACTTGATCCTCGTAGAAGGATTTATGCTCTACTCATTCCAATTATGAAACATCATTAAAGAGTTTCATATTGTTATTTCTCGTCACTACCTCCCCGTCCCGGGATTGGGTAATTTACGCGCCTGCTGCCTTCCTTGGATGTGGTAGCCATTTCTCAGGCTCCCTCTCCGGAATCGAACCCTGATTCCCCGTTACCCGTTGCAACCATGGTAGTCCTCTATACTACCATCCATAGTTGATAGGGCAGATATTTGCGAGATCTGTCGTCGGTGCGAGACCATACGATCAGCATCATTATCCAGACTTCAACTCAATGACACGGAGAACCCGCGATTGGTTTGACTAATAAGTGCACCAGTTCCCGCGAGGGTCCTGGCATGTTGCATGTATTAGCTCTAGATTTTCCACAGTTATCCAAGTAACTAGGTTGATGATCTCGTAAATTATAGCTGTTATACTGAGCCTTATGCGGTTTCACATTAAATCTGTTTGTACTTAGACATGCATGGCTTAACCTTTGAGACGAGCGTATATTACTGGTAGGATCAACCAGAATTCCGACTTTGCGTTCGAATGTTCATTGTCCCATTGCACCCGGAGGAGCAAACACCACGTTCTATATGTTGTCAAGTCCGGTAGCACACGGGAGGCGAGCCCCCGTGCGAACCTCATTGCCCTCGTATCACACACACCCGATGCACCGGACAGGCACTTGAGCGGCATTCGACTCCGCTAAGCGCTCGTGCGCCCGATTGTGCATGCGCTGACGGGGCCTTCATACCCCTACCACAGCGACCTTATGCCAAACTTCCATGAATACTTAGGTGAGCTGACAAGGGCCTTCATTTCCCTACCATCAACTAAAGGACACGCTAGGCGCGTCCGATCATTGCAACTGCGGGGCTTTCATACCCCAATCACCACAGTACGCAATTCACCAGAGTTTAATCACAACCCCCCCGGACATGGCACACTATTAACTTGCAACAAAACTTAGTGTGTGCCGGGCACATCGGTTCCACAAAATCATTCCCGATGTACCCCAATTGGGGTTGTGAACGCATTCACGGTCCTCTGACACACCCAACCAAGCGTGGATACTACATACCTCAAACACCCAGTACACTAACAGACAAATCAATATATGGTTGCTTTCCCCCAGACATTTGCCAATCACTTGGCACCCGGACGGGAACTCGCTCCTGATTGCGCCAATGCCACCCATTTGCCAAGAGCGAGTTCTGTATGTAGATTTCATTTGGAAAGACAACCGTGTACTGGATATTCTATCCGACGATTACAGATGACGAGTACGAGACTCGACTACACTCACGGATAATACATTTTGGGTCGAGATTGCTTTCGGGGTTTTCGATTGGTCTTGCGCTTGTAAACGTATAACTTTGACTTGTGGTAACCTCGGTATGTTAGTCGATCACGTGGTTGTGAACTGGGTAAGGGTGGGCAATCTGTTCACTTGCACTCTGGGTAGGAATATGGTGAGCGCTATAGGTTAAAGATCATGGTATGGTTCCATCGTGATGACTTTCGCTAGATAGTAGTATGTTTGGATAGTTATAACGTTTTTGGCCATTTGTTCATAGTGTTCGGTCCATTGAGGAATTCGATTGGTCTTTGCTTCACACACGTGGTCGATCACTTGGATGTGAACTAGGGTGAGATTAAGGTGTTCACTAGTGCTCTTCGGTTTTGGATCAGTAATGAGCACTTGATTGGTTTCGCATAATATGTATCCATAGTGATGACTCTTTCCAGCTTAAGATTTCGTTACCAGTTTCGAATCCTCCCCACGTTCGCTTTTACTTGGTTAGGTTTTCGAGTGTAGATTTGAAAGCAATCTCATGTATGTATCCCATCTGATATAAGCCACTGACAGTTCATGTCACCTCGTTCAACTCTCGCTGGGTCACAGAAGTATGTTACTGCGCCCATTATCCCTACTCGGATAGGTTCGGTTCGTTCGTTTTATACTACGGTGAGTAAACTCAATTTGTGCATCGCATAGCCATGGAAAGCAAGCTTTCGCGGGCCTCTTCGACTGTTTTGATACGAGCTGTGCCCGTGATGCTTGTCATCCCAGGATACTAGACCCCTTTGGACGACCGCATGACCATCAGAAAGTAAATTCCACGTTCGATTTGGGGTGTGAACCCCGAACATAAAGTCTTTGTGTAGAACCACGAGGGCTCTATAGTACCGATTCTCTCGGCACGCTTGGTCCGTGTTCCTTTATGTTCGTACTCTTGTGTGTATAATATTCATGTTCGGTTTGGGATATTTGCTACTGTCACCGTTTGAGTACTATGGGGCTTGAACCCCTAACATAAAGTCTTTGTGTAGAACCACGAGGGCTCTATAGTACCGATTCTCTCGGCACGCTTGGTCCGTGTTCCTTTATGTTCGTACTCTTGTGTGTATAATATACATGTTCGGTTTGGGATATTTGCTACTTTCACCTGGGTCCCGTTCTTCATACAAGTCTGCCTTGCTAATGTGGTAACTTTATAGTGTAGTTCTGACATCCCAATTTTGGGACTTAGCCGATTTTTCATGAATTTCCATATGACCCATAGGGTCCCTTTCTTCATACAAGCTTGCCTAGGGCGATCGGTCAAAACTTGTCTTACTATTCGATTGGTCTTCGCAGTTTCACCCTAGGCAATTCGCCTAGGTCTGTCTTCTTGAGGAGGCCAAAACCCGAAATAAGGAGGTCTGGCCGACCCTGAAACCTCCCCTGTCTTAACTACACTAACCCGATTTTTCAGGGTCCTCAGCGCCATACAACTTTGCCTAGGTCACTTATACTCTTGACTTAGGCCATCTGACTTGGTCCGTGTTTCTTCCTAGGGTTCACCTAGGTACTTTGCCTTGCTTGATGTGGTAACTTTTTAGTGTAGTTCTGACATCCCAATTTTGGGACTTAGCCGATTTTTCATGAATTTCCATATGACCCTAAGGGTCCCTTTCTTCATACAAGCTTGCTTAGGGCGATCGGTCAAAACTTGTCTTACTATTCGATTGGTCTTCGCAGTTTCACCCTAGGCAATTCGCCTAGGTCTGTCTTCTTGAGGAGGCCAAAACCCGAAATAAGGAGGTCTGGCCGACCCTGAAACCTCCCCTGTCTTAACTACACTAACCCGATTTTTCAGGGTCCTCAGCGCCATACAACTTTGCCTAGGTCACTTATACTCTTGACTTAGGCCATCTGACTTGGTCCGTGTTTCTTCCTAGGGTTCACCTAGGTACTTTGCCTTGCTTGATGTGGTAACTTTTTAGTGTAGTTCTGACATCCCAATTTTGGGACTTAGCCGATTTTTCATGAATTTCCATATGACCCTAAGGGTCCCTTTCTTCATACAAGCTTGCCTAGGGCGATCGGTCAAAACTTGTCTTACTATTCGATTGGTCTTCGCACTTTCACCCTAGGCAGTTTGCCTAGGTCTGTCTTCTTGAGGAGGCCAAAACCCGAAATAAGGAGGTTCAGCCGACCCAGAAACCTCCCCTGTCAGAACTACACTAACCCGATTTTTCAGGGTCCTCAGCGCCATACAACTTTGCCTAGGTCACTTGTACTCTTGACTTAGGCCATCTGACTTGGTCCGTGTTTCTTCCTAGGGTTCACCTAGGTACTTTGCCTTGCTTGATGTGGTAACTTTTTAGTGTAGTTCAGACATCCCAATTTTGGGACTTAGCCGATTTTTCATGTATTTCCATATGACCCATAGGGTCCCTTTCTTCATACAAGCTTGCCTAGGGCGATCGGTCAAAACTTGTCTTACTATTCGATTGGTCTTCGCACTTTCACCCTAGGCAGTTTGCCTAGGTGTAGCTTCTTGAGGAGGTCAAAACCCAAAATAAGGAGGTTCAGCCGACCCAAAAACCTACCCTGTCTAAACTACACTAACCAGATTTTTCAGGGTCCTCAGCGCCATACAACTTTGCCTAGGTCACTTGTACTCTTGACTTAGGCCATCTGACTTGGTCCGTGTTTCTTCCTAAGGTTCACCTAGGTACTTTGCCTTGCTTCATGTGGTAACTTTTTAGTGTAGTTCAGACATCCCAATTTTGGGACTTAGCCGATTTTTCATGTATTTCCATATGACCCATAGGGTCCCTTTCTTCATACAAGCTTGCCTAGGGCGATCGGTCAAAACTTGTCTTACTATTCGATTGGTCTTCGCACTTTCCCCTAGGCAGTTTGCCTAGGTGTAGCTTCTTGAGGAGGTCAAAACCCAAAATAAGGAGGTTCAGCCGACCCAAAAACCTACCCTGTCTAAACTACACTAACCAGATTTTTCAGGGTCCTCAGCGCCATACAACTTTGCCTAGGTCACTTGTACTCTTGACTTAGGCCATCTGACTTGGTCCGTGTTTCTTCCTAAGGTTCACCTAGGTACTTTGCCTTGCTTCATGTGGTAACTTTTTAGTGTAGTTCAGACATCCCAATTTTGGGACTTAGCCGATTTTTCATGTATTTCCATATGACCCATAGGGTCCCTTTCTTCATACAAGCTTGCCTAGGGCGATCGGTCAAAACTTGTCTTACTATTCGATTGGTCTTCGCACTTTCACCCTAGGCAGTTTGCCTAGGTGTAGCTTCTTGAGGAGGTCAAAACCCGAAATAAGGAGGTCCGGCCGACCCAAAAACCTACCCTGTCTGAACTACACTAACCAGATTTTTCAGGGTCCTCACCGTCATACAACTTTCCCTAGGTCACTTGAACTCTTGACTTAGGCCATCTGACTTGGTCCGTGTTTCTTCCTAGGGTTCACCTAGGTAGTTTGCCTTGCTTGGTGTGGTAACATTTGAGTGTAGTTCTGACATCCCCATTTTGGGACTTAGCCGATTTTTCGTAAAATACCATATGACCCATCAGGGTCCTTGCCTTCATATAAGTTTGCCTTGCTTGGTGTGGTAACATTTGAGTGTAGTTCTGACATCCCCATTTTGGGACTTAGCCGATTTTTCGTAAAATACCATATGACCCATCAGGGTCCTTTGCTTCATATAAGTTTGCCTTGCTTGGTGTGGTAACTTGTTAGTGTAGTTCTGACATCATCATTTTGGGACTTAGCCGATTTTTCGTAAAATACCATATGACCCATCAGGGTCCTTGCCTTCATATAAGTTTGCCTTGCTTGGTGTGGTAACATTTGAGTGTAGTTCTGACATCCCCATTTTGGGACTTAGCCGATTTTTCGTAAAATACCATATGACCCATCAGGGTCCTTTGCTTCATATAAGTTTGCCTTGCTTGGTGTGGTAACTTGTTAGTGTAGTTCTGACATCATCATTTTGGGACTTAGCCGATTTTTCGTAAAATACCATATGACCCATCAGGGTCCTTGCCTTCATATAAGTTTGCCTTGCTTGGTGTGGTAACATTTGAGTGTAGTTCTGACATCCCCATTTTGGGACTTAGCCGATTTTTCGTAAAATACCATATGACCCATCAGGGTCCTTTGCTTCATATAAGTTTGCCTTGCTTGGTGTGGTAACATTTGAGTGTAGTTCTGACATCACCATTTTGGGACTTAGCCGATTTTTCGTAAAATACCATATGACCCATCAGGGTCCTTTGCTTCATATAAGTTTGCCTTGCTTGGTGTGGTAACATTTGAGTGTAGTTCTGACATCCCCATTTTGGGACTTAGCCGATTTTTCGTAAAATACCATATGACCCATCAGGGTCCTTTGCTTCATATAAGTTTGCCTTGCTTGATGTGGTAACATTTGAGTGTAGTTCTGACATCCCCATTTTGGGACTTAGCCGATTTTTCGTAAAATACCATATGACCCATCAGGGTCCTTGCCTTCATATAAGTTTGCCTTGCTTGGTGTGGTAACATTTGAGTGTAGTTCTGACATCCCCATTTTGGGACTTAGCCGATTTTTCGATCAATACCATATGACCCATCAGGGTCCTTTGCTTCATATAAGTTTGCCTTGCTTGGTGTGGTAACATTTGAGTGTAGTTCTGACATCCCCATTTTGGGACTTAGCCGATTTTTCGATCAATACCATATGACCCATCAGGGTCCTTTGCTTCATATAAGTTTGCCTTGCTTGATGTGGTAACACATGAGTGTAGTTCTGACATCCCCATTTTGGGACTTAGCCGATTTTTCGATCCATCCCATATGACCCATCAGGGTCCTTTTTCTTCATATAAGTTTCCCAAGACTTAGTGCTTTTTTCCTTTGGACACCAATATCACCCTTGCGGGTATCTTTGATCTTCTCACTTTGTATTGGCCGAATGTAGGTCTTGCCATGCCAAACATATAATTGTTCTACACCAAGTCTCTATCTCGTACCGCCAGCTCGGTACATTCGATTAACCTGCCCTTAAGGCACCCGGGACTTAGCCATTTTTTCACATTTTTCATGATTTTGAGGCAACTTTTCTCGACTTTGTCACCTTATATCACCAAGATCCTTTCCCTTTAGCGCTTCACTCTGTTCGTATGATATTTAGCGCTGACTATCACCTTTCTGTCGCTGAGCTCAACTTCTTATTCGGTGCCATAGAGCCAGAGATATTTGGTGTATGCTGTTATAAGGGAAGTTTGTCACTTTTTCAAAGGCCCACTTTGGGACGCCCATATCTCACCTTCAGGTATCTTCGATCTTCTTGTCGTCTATGGACGAAACTTAGGCCTTGTCTTGGCCAACTTATAAATGTTCTACGGCCAAGCCGTATCTCTTACCGCCAGCCCGGTATTCATGGACTTAGTCGGATTTTCGCCTCTCGTGGTAACAATTTCTGACTTTGACTCACAATAACACCCGAACGGTCACATGCTAGCGCTTTGCTTGGTAGGAATTATAGTTAGCGCTACCTTTTCTCTTTCCATCGATACCTTGTTCGTTCCATTCCATGCCATACAGCCGAAGTTATGATGTTTCCCGTTTTCCATATCATGTGGAGCTTATGCTCTGGGAAAACCATCTAACACCTGTACCACCCTTTTGGGTACCACCGATCTCGTCACTATGTTAGGGCCAAATATAGGTTATAACATGCCCAACATATAATTGTTCTACACCAAGTCTCTATCTCTTACCGCCTGCTCGGTATTTTACTCGTAAGTCCAAATTTCACAACTTGTACTTTTTTTCCCAATGTACTCGAGTTTCAATTTTGGTAACATTTTTCGACTTTGACACTTAATAACTTCCAAATCATGCTAGTTAGCGCTTTGCTTTCTTCTAGTCGTATCTAGCGCTGGGTGTTACCTTTCCAAAACATATCCTAGCTTAACAATCCATGCCATACAGCCGGAGCTATACGGTGCACAAGTCAAATCCATTTTAGCCATGTTTCATTTTTGCCAATTTTTGACCACTCGTATCACCCTTCCAGAGTGGTCCGATCTTCTCGCTGTCTATGGACGACTTTTAGGTCTCGTAGAGGCAAACTTATAAGTATTCTACGTCAACCCGCTATCTCTTACCGCCTGCTCGGTATTCTTGGTCTTGTGTGATTTTTGGAAATTTTGGTATTATTTTTCCACTTTGTCGCTTAATAACTCAGTTTTGCTCAACACTTAGCGCTTCGGTTGTTTGGGATTATAGTTAGCGCTCGGTTCGACCTTTCCAACACTGATCTTAGCTTGTCGATCCGTTCCATACAGCCTGAGTTATTCGCGATACCGTGTTTCAACCCATTTCTCAAGTCTCGTTTTGGTCCAACTTTGAACCAGCCATATCACCCTGATGGGTACCTCCGATCTTCTCGCTCTATATTGGCCAAAGTTAGGTCTTGTGGTAACGTACTTATGATTGTTCTACGCCGTGTTCGTAGCTCTTATCGTTCGCCCGCTATTTTCGATCATAAGGTGAATTTTCGCCTCTAAACCACCATTTTTCACCTTTGCCCTCTAATATGACCGACTTGCTCAACACCTAGCGCTTCGCTTGGTAGGACACATAGCTAGCGCTCGTCAAGACCTTTCCAACGCATATCCAAGCTTTCCGATCCGAGCCATACAGCCTGAGCTATAGGCGATACCGTTTTTCCCATTTTCTTGGTCACATGCACTTTAGGGTACCCCTTTTTGCCTTTGACCCTTAATACCTCCTCCGGGTCACTAGTAGGCGCTCAGCTTGGTAGGAAACATAGCTAGAGCAGGCCTTCACCTTTCCAAAACTGCCTCAAGTGTACCGATCCGACATCTAGAACCAAAGTTATGGTCATTCCTATCATGCTCTACTTTCATGGTCAACCTCCACCAAGCACACCTAGGTTGGACCAACTTTCACCAACTCATCTCGAACCCCAAATTTGCTTCGACCTACTAGGTTTCCCTAGTAAAGTGGTCAAAACATCCATTACAACACGACTGGTCTTTCTGGTGGTCGACCTAGGCGACTTTGTTCGACGACCACCACCCCATGGAACTAAAAGACGTCCCTTGATACGGACCACCGATACATTTTCCGGCCTGTCTAAACTACACTCATCGAAATTTTTTTGGGTCCCCACCGTCATACAAGTTTGCCTAGGTCAAGTTTTTCTTCCGGATCGGCCGCGGACCTCACTTTTCATTATCTAGGGAGGCCATAGGGCCCCAAAAGGGGTTTTTTAAAATTTTCGACACTTTCGACTTCGGTCGGATTTTTTCCGATTTTGGTCCGACCTAGGGACTTGGTGGTCCAAGGAGCCTCGGGACCAAACTTTTTTCTCAGGGGTCCCTACCTCCATACAACTTTGCCTAGGTCAATTTTTTGGTCCAAATCGACCGCGGATTTCACTTTTCAATATCTGGGGCTCGTGTAGAGTCCGAATATGAGGTTTTCTCATTTTTCGACATTTTCGACATTTTTGGGATTTTTTCGGGTTTTTCGACCTAGGGGTCCGCCGAACAAATTTTGGGTCAAAAATTTTTATTGAACTAGTCGAAAGTACGCAAAAAGATAAGACTTTTTGCCGAAGACACCATGCCCCGGAACCGACTCCTTCCCCTTCAAAATTGGGGACAAACGTGATTTTTGAAACTTTTCCTTAGGGAGCCAAAGACTTAGAAAATTTTCAAATTCTCGATTTTTCGATTGCGAGCTAGCGCTTTGCGGTCTTCGGCAATGTTGTAGATCTCGACGAGATAAGACTTTTTGGTCAAGGGACATTTTGCCCTCCGACCCCTCCTTCCCCCCGCAAATCGCCCCCCAAAGTGCAATTTTTGCATTTTCACCTCTTTGCACGCACTGTTCGGCCCAAATGGCCACTTTCTATGGGTCTGAGCGCTTTGCAGTCTTCGGCAAACTTTTAGAGCGTACCAAGCCCTAATTATAATTGTTCTACACCACCTTCGTACCTCTTCATCCCTGGCCGCTATTCGCGTACCAAGGTAATTTTTGTTCATTTTGTCAACATTTTTCATCTTTGACTGCTTATATCGGCCTTGCCATGAACCGATAGCGCTTCGCTGTGTTCTAACGTAAGTTAGTACTACTCTTTACCTTTCCAAATCATATCTTAGGTTGCCATTTGCTTGCGTACAGCCGGAGCTATGAGCGATACCGTAAAAAGTACCGAAACTTGGAAAAATCCTTTGATCGCCCATATCCCCCCTTTGGGGGCCAGATATCGAAAAAAGTTCTGATTCAAAAAGTTGCGCATTAACGTGTTCTAGTTATGCCTAGAACATTTCACTTCGCTAGCTGGCCTGCAACTTAGCCGTAATTGGGATTTTAGGGTGTTCTTGGAGGGCCCATTTCCTGCGACTTGGTATCTTTTGGGCCCAATGTTTCTCTGATATCTCCACGAGTTTTCCAGATAGCCTTTTCAAACTTTCAGGGTGCCTAGAACACCTCAAGACCTTTCCAACGCTATGCCGTTTGCCTCGCTCGGACATCTACAGCCAAAGTTATTCGAGGTACACGGTACCTTACCCTGTTTTCTCAGTACTTGGTCGAAAATTTCGATCAGCCATATGACCGACTTGGACAACCCTGAGCGGGTTGGCCCCATATAACTAAACTTTCGTCTCGTGGAGGCAAACTTATAAATATTCCAAGTCAACTCGCTATCTCGTACCGCCTTGACGGTATACTTGGTCCAAAGGCCATTTCCAGCGACTTGGTCGCAATTTCGCTCTAAGTTTCGCTAATACCTTCGTCCGTGGACATGGTGATTTTTTGTTCGTATTTTTCCTTGATAGTCCCACTCAAGACTATTCCATACCAGAGCCAAGCGTCCCGCTAAGTGCCATACAGCCTGAGCAGTAATTCATGAAAGGTACCTCTACCAGTTTTTGCCATACTTGGGTACAAACTTTGTATCGCCCATATCTCCACTTTGGAGGCCAGCCAGCACCTTTGCCCCATATACTTTTTTCTTGGTCATACCATGCACTAAATATAATTGTTCTACGCCAACTTGCTATCTCTTCTCTAACTTGCCGTTATTCTTGGTCCAAGTCCCATTTCATTCGTTTTCGGACCCATTTTGCTATATGTTTCACTAATAGCTTCGGCCATGGACAAGCTGATATTCTGTTTGTATTTTTGCTTGATAGTCCCACTCAAGACCATTCCAAAACACACCGCAACTTGTCGCTCGGTGGCAAACTGACCGAGTTATAATTCATGAAAGATACCTCAACTTGGTACACCATGTGGTCGGCCCAAACCATATACCGACCAAACGACCGACTTGGAGCACCCTGAC